>NW_009911443.1:666-1825 GCF_000696875.1 Nestor notabilis | reverse complement strand
GAGAAAAGGAAGAGTAAAAGCAAGACAACTCATGGGTCGGGATAAAAATAGTTTAAAACACAAAGGAAAAGAGGAAGAAGAAAGAGAGAAGACAAAACAAAACAAGTGATGCAAATACAGTCACTCACCACCTCCTACCACAGGTAGGCTGATGCCCACCCAGTTCCCATGTGAAAGATAGCTAACCTCCCTAAACACGCTCTCCTGCATTTTATTACTAAACGTGATACTATATGGCATGGAATATCCTTTTTGGTTAATTTGAGTCACCTGCATGGTTGTGTTCTCTCCCAACCTCTTGTGTACCCCCAATGTATTCACTGAGGGGGCAGAAAAGTAGCCTTGATGCTATGCACTGTTCAGCAAGAGCTAAAACATTGGTGTGTTATCAGCATGGTTTTGGTCACGAATCTAAAACACACCATCACATGAGATGCAATGAAAAAAAATTAACTCCATCCCAGCTGAATCCAGTACATATTTGTGGGTTATACTCTAAATAAAATGCTGATCCTCTTTCAGTACCAGTAAGTTGTAATAGTTTACACTAAAGTTTTTCACCTAAACAAGACCTAAAAGATTCAAATATTAGTTATTCAACAGGGAAGGGATAGATCACTGAAATTATAAGGTGATGTCTAACAATCCTCCTTTGACAGCCAGCCTCCCAAAACAAAACCAAAACCCTACTCTGGCTAATGCAAATAGAAGTTGAATAGCCCAGGGTTAAGATCATATCCTGCAATTTTAACTCACAGTAGCATTAATTGGTGCACCTGACCCAAGGCTGAAAATATTGATTGTCCTCCTGTTTGAAGGCTTGATAATACAAATAGCTGAAAAGCATGGAAGCAGGAACTGGAAGTTAATGCATCCTGGCTGAGCAGCAGACACTTCCTGTGAATATCTACAAATATGCAGTATTTCATGCTTGGCAATGTCACTGCTGAGTCTCATCCACATGGAATTCAGTTGTTGCTTGTATCCAGATGGGTACTGACACACAGCAGTAAAGGGAAGGACTTTCATGTATGTGAGATGATCCCAGAAATTAAACAGACCAGCTATCATTTAACCTAATCCTGTGTTATCATAGAATGATAGAATGGTTTGGGTTGGAAGGGACCTTAAAGATCATCAAGTTTCAACCCTCCTGCCA
>NW_009911443.1:0-611 GCF_000696875.1 Nestor notabilis | reverse complement strand
AATATGACGGGGAGGTGCCAGCCACAACTTCTCGGGGCAATCTGTGCCAGTGTCTCACCACCCTCACAGTGAAGAACTTCTTCCTAATCTAATCTAAATCTATCCTCTTTCAGTTTAAAGCCATTCTCCCTTGTTTTATCCCTGCATGCCCTTGTGCCCTTGTAAAAAGTCCCTCTCCAGCTTTCTTATAGGCCTCCTTTAACTACAGGAAGCTACTCTAAAGTCTCCCTGGAGCCTTCTCCAGGCTGAATAAACCCATCTCTATCTGCCTTTGTTCACAGGAGAGGTGCTACAGACCTTTGATAGAATCATGGAATAGTTAAGGTTGGAAAGGACCTTAAGATCATCTAGTTCTGAAACCCCTGCCATGAGCAGGGATATCTCACACTAGAGTATGTCACCCAAACCTCTATCCTTGCTTTTCTAAAACCCTGCCAGGTTGTGATAAGCAGTGTGGATGGATTATAGAGTATTTTTGGGCAACCCATTCCAGTGCCTCACCACCTTCACTGTAAAGAACTTCTTCCTTATATCTAACCTAAACTTCCCCTGTTTAAGTTTAAAGTCATCACCCCTTGTCTTACCACTACAGTCCTTAATGAAGAGTCCCT
>NW_009911442.1:37047-69186 GCF_000696875.1 Nestor notabilis | reverse complement strand
GCGGCCGTCCAGCCAGTTCTTTATCCACTGAAATATCAAATACTTAGCTTCTCCTCTTATTCTCGTTAGATGGTCAACATTTTCTTATGTTAAAATTTTTGTAAGTAAAATATTAAATAGGTAACTTTCATGTTTTATAGCTTTGTCTTACCCACTGATGATAAAATTATATTATTTAATCAGTTAAATTTTAATAAAACAATAGTTGTTGTGAGATGGTATGGTTCACTGGACAGATGAGATAGGAAGCGAGAGAACATATAAAAAAACCCCATATGAAGCATCCTTCAATGTACATATGGAAACAAAAAGCATGATAAATAAAGCTGTGTGAGAAAACTAAGCAAATTCAAGGTAGGCACTTAAATCTAAGAGCAGACACTGTGTTAGACATCTGACACCAAGGACAGTAAACAGAATTAAAGAAACAGTTTCCGAAGGGACTCTCTGATGTCTAGAAGGTGCTGCTGAGGGACTAGCACTTATCTGTGTTTGGAAATATGTTCTGGAAACTACAATTTGATATTGCACTCTCCACTCCATCTCATATCTTTCTGCCTGTTGGTTCATACACCTGCAGAAGATTTCCTTTTGGCTTTGGAAACACTAATTAATGCAAATGCTTCAAAAAGGAGCATACAACACTAGACACTTCAACACGATCACTCCTCTAAGGAAGAAGTTATTTAATTTCTCCCCCTTCACAAACATACCCAACATCCTGGCCGTTCAGCAATCTAGTTCACCTCAGTAGTGGGCATGGAGGTTATGACTATATGTTTAACATGATGTATAAAAATCACAGAATAACATGGCTAAGCTGGCTTAAGTCAAGCACCACTATAACCAGTGAGTTCTGCCTATCTTCTTTCCAGTGGAAGGCTAGGTCTTCTGCTTTTCCCACAGGTTTACAGAGTTGAAAGATTCCTATCCTTCTTTCAAATTTAATAAAAACTTCCCATAGATTTTGGGAAGAGAAAGTTCATGAAACAGGTGGATGGATGAATGGACATTCTGCCAGCACTACTCCAATAAAGATTACTTCTTTAGGAAATTAGGGTAAAAATAACAAAGAACACATGAAATTTCAGAGGGAGAAATCTCCTTAGTGTTTTTTTGTACATGATTTAAGGTTGCATTCCTTACTTTGTTAAATGGATGGGGAACGTGGAGCTGAAGAGAATCACTCCTCACATACAGTTATCAGTCAGAATAACCTTAATGCTGAGTATGACATTTTTTTTCTTTACAGCTGCAATTTCTATTCCTGTTGGGTTAATTTGTTGTTTGGAAATGTTTTTTGCATGAATGAGCATTTTGCTAGTAGAGAATGATTGGGCCCTAGAGCTCTGCCGCTCTGTATTTCATCATATTATGTAACTACTTCATGTCTATAAAAGCTATCTTTCTGTGTAATGTATACATACCTCTCTCCCCGAGGACACAGCTCCTTCCATTGCTGACAGCTATTTAACATTTGCACCATGTTTATTTCCCTCTTTCCCATTTAGACTGGGAATAAGACCCACCTTTTCCTTCTAGCCTGTCATCCCTTCAGAAGGTGAACAGGTCTACTTGCAAAATTTCCTTGAATTCATTTAGCAGTTCTGTTGCTTCTGCCTCCTTATTAAGAGAGAGAGATTTTCTTGGCTAGGAAAGTATTTTGAGGACAAGAGTCGAGTCATGAAGTTAATGAGCAAAGACAGCATTAAGTCCAGCACTTATTATAAGGCATTACAAGTAAAATAATAGTCATCCTTCAAAACTTTTAGCAAACATGGAAAAATTTTATCTTTCTCTCTCTCAACTTTCGAAGCCATCAAGGGGGAAAAGTGGATGTAAGAAGTTAATAAAATCTACCATTCAAAAGCAAGTGGAGATGCATATTCATTAAGAAAACAGAATTGCCTGAAACATTCTGTGAACTGGAGTATGATTCATTTGACAGTGCTGTCTCACAAATATATAAAGACGGTTAATGAATGGATTTAGCTGTCTGGTTTCAGGACATTTTTAACCACTAACTGTTTGCTAATAACTCAGTGCTGGAAAAGATCACATTGCCAGTGGCATAAATCAAAGTCTAGTTATGAAGAATATTTCCAATATGCTACCTTTATGTGAAATCAAAATTATTACTCTGCTTTCCTTAAACTAAACCTTGGTATTCAGCCACAAAATAGAAACACAAATTAAAATTAAATTTAAAAATTTATTGGGCTGCCAACTTCACATTAATGAGGAATCTTTGACAGACAGAATCAGAGAGAATACATGAGCAGTGTGACAGCATTTGGGGCTTTTGCCACAGTCAGATTTCTTTTCAGCCAAGAGGGAAGAACATGGAACAGAAAACAATATTCATCTGCGAGTTTAATTCATATGTGCTAGTTTTATCTTCACGAACAGTGCAGTAGCAGACCACAAATATATGAAGAGGCTGATGCAGCCTCTTCTTTGAGATGCTGGAAGCAGCAGTGCAGTTTTAGGAGATTCTCACTGGTGGTGTTAGAAAGCAAGCCACCCTCAGCTCCAGGGTTCTGGGCAATCTGAGACATGAATCTGACTCCTCCACTTGAGCTCTTTTCAGGGGATAGAGCAGGGCTACAGGCTGATGTTTTTCCATGCTTTTTGTAGATTCTCATTAAGATGCAAATGTGCTTATTTCCCTCTTTCCCCTCAACAGCCATAGCTGGGTCACAGTCTGAGTGCCAGTGTGTGAAGACAACCACTTATATGAGCTTTTGTCTATGCTAGGCAAAAATCTGAGCTTTCTGTATTCCATATAGGGTATAAAAATCAGATGCTTTGTGAATAATGTTTGTGAATAACTCCAAAATTTGCCAGATGAAGTGGAAATACTGTAACACTATGTCTCAGCAGAAAAGCTTTGTCATGAGAATCATGAAAGCACAGTCTATGTGAAAACAAAAGTTTAGAGGGAAGAGGTTGATTGAAATGAAGACAGGCATACCACAGCTGTCAAACTACATTAGGACTGTAGTCAGTCCAGTAACATGCCTGCAGGAATAATCAGTATCAGTGTTCTCCCACAACTCCCCCTACAACAATCCCTAGAAGATACCTCTTGGCAATGCGCAACAGTTCAAATTTGTCCTAGGACATATCCATTATTATTTTTGAAGATACTCCCTTGCCAAGAATCTCTCCAACAGGCTCCTCATGTTACACCAGCACTGCAGCACAAAGGACATCAGGCCCTCTCCTTTGCTCTCCTTTGGGACTCATGCAGAGGACATGGCACCTCTCCACGCTCCAGGGACAGGATTTGAGTTTGGAGAAGGAGGGCCCATGCAACACTTGGAAAACTTCCACTCTTTTATGGAGTGCTGGCAGACCCTGCACAGGCCATCAGGGTGTCTGAGTGCTTCGCCCTTCGCAGCTGCTGCAGAGCACAGGGGTCTGTGCCACTTGCAGGGTGCTGGTCAGTGGCGGGTAACTGCTGCCACCACCTCGTCCAGGGTAGCCCAGGCATGGGATGAAGAGGGGACTGGAGACCAGAGCACATGAGGAGAGGTGAAGGGCACATGAGACTAGAGCTGAGGGAACTGCTGCTGGTCATGAGGGTGGTGAGGCCCTGGCACAGGTTGCCCAGAGAAGCTGTGGCTGCCCCATCCCCAGCAGTGTTCAAGGCCAGGTTGGATGGGGCTTTGAGTAACCTGGTCTAGTGGAAAGTGTCCTTGCCCATGCCAGGGCACTTGGAACTAGATGGTCTTTAAAGGTCCCTTCCAACTGAAGCCATCCTGTGATTCCATGATTCTTATTTTCCACTATTTTTAGGTCAGTCTGTCATTTTTTTTCCAACCCAGTTTATAACATCAGGAAGTGACTTGTGCTGTAATAGTCCCATAATACTGATATGTGCCATTTGATAACCTTCTAGATGAAGCTAAAGAAGGTCATTAGCCCCTTTCCAGTGCTCGCCTGTGAAAATAAACTTTTGAGGCACTAGACTTGGACGGATGCATAACCTAATGCGATTAATGTGCTGCACTCTGGATGCATTAGTGAATGTGGCACAGAGGGAAATGCATGCTGAAATCTTGTGAACTATCAGTCAGATTTGTTCAAGTTTCTCATTTCTGTTGCACTGTCTGAAATTGTCATGCTTCACTCAGGCATGGTAAAAGCTAAGGGAGTCGTGCTGCAATGTTTTGAATAGCTGACATGACTAATGGCCTTCAATATAATGGCATTAGCTAAAGAACCCACAGTACTCTGTAATGTTATGGTATTGCTCTGCATCTCATTTGTCTACAGCTAGCCATGATACTTACAGTGAGTATTACACTGTCGGCTCTTGACAAGAGCACCTCACAAGAACCAATTTGCATCCCTATAAGCTTTTGCCACACATTAGCAGGGAATTTGTAAAGTATTGTTCAGAGGTTTGCACACAGAGAGCCTTTCTCTAGAAAGCTATGGGATTGTATTGCTGTTTCTCTTTTTATTTTATTAAACAGAATAAATAGAAGCTCCTTTCTTTGAACTTAAATGAGCTAAACCTACTTTTTTTTTTGCCTTACAAGAAATAAATGATATCCTAACATAGATCCTTAAATCTTGCCATGAGATAAAGTGTTTAGCATCTGATTGTTGTACTTAAAAAGCATGATTCAAAATGCAAGAGTTTCAGTGGAAACTCAGATTTTTAATCAACTTTCACTATAAATCTGAACCTCTTGGGTTTGAGAAAGATTTAATACTAGAGACTAATTAGAGTTCTGCGAAATTAAAATCCAGGTTTGACTATAAAAGGTATAATGAAACTGGGATTATGGTGTTAGAGTTAACAACCATATAGCCTTAGTTTTAACTGTTGCGAATCATGCCTGAATTGAATGCTATAGTCCAAGCTGCTCAGCATGTTGCATGTAAGCACTAACAGTATGCTTCTGATGTATATTTTTCTTTTTCTTCCCTATTTATAATCTACACATTAAATTGGACTCCTCTTATTTTTTGCCAACTCCTATGCAGTCTGTGGTCATAGATTTCCATACAGTTTATATTTAAAGGTTTTGTTTGATTGGTTTGCCAATTGTCTTTATACGTTTAGTTAAATAGAACAGAACAGAGCAGAATAGAATACAAATGATCTCTTGTATTAATTGTTCATGCTTGCATTATGTTATTTTTATTTTTTCATTTCTAAAATAACCTGTAATACAATGAATAAATGTCCTTTGTGTTCTTATTTGTTTATTAGGCCTTTAAATATTGATATTCTTTATAAGAGGAATTATATGATTTAAGATAGTCATAATCTCTTTTATGTAACAGTATCACTGACCCATTGGTATTATGCTAGAATTCTGTAGCTTTAAACAATATATAGCAAAATTAAATCAATATCCAGCAATGTTCATGAAATATGAATGTAACAGCTGTTAGAAGTTTAACATGATAAGAAGAATGTGATAAATAAGCTTTAGAATATACCTCAAGATTGTTTGAGGGAGGGATTCTTTGAAGTTTTATGAAATTTCTTCCTCCTTCATAATAGATTATGATCAAACCAACATCTTAAAAAATATTTTTACCATCTCATATATCACATAAGTAGCTTTCTCCAAAAATTAATATTTTTCAAAGATTAATACTCACATTCTTAAATATCTAAATTCTTAATACGACAGCACATCAGTTTCAACTGTGATACTTACTTAAGATGTAAGAGGGACAGATTTAATTCTTCCCTCTACCCAGATCTGGTACCTGAGACTCAAACTTAGTTATTCCATATACCAAGTAAAAGTAGATGTCATTCAAGTGCTTTTATCCTTAAATTTTGACCACAAATGGCACCCTAGATCTTAGAAACCTTTCTCTGTCAAATAGTTATATTCTTGCAGAGTAAGTTTTATGTGCAATAATTCAGCACTCAATGAAAAAAGTGCTAAAATTTCCAAATAGAGGATTTTTAGTACTGCAAGTGGTGAATGTCGGTTTGTTTGGTTGTTTCTTTTTTAGATGTCACTTGATTCAATTCTGTGGTCATATGCATAAAGTCCCATAATATTGTGCTGGGTTTTGTTCTCAATAATGACCTGGAAAAAAAAAAATTACCTAAGACATAGTTGATCTGACTTTTGTTGTATCCTGGATCTATTTTGAAAACCTTTCATTTTTGGGAAAAATGTATACGTCAGGTATAGCTTTTCAGTTTCTGAAATACAACAGGGCCATAGCTAGGGCAGTCACAGGGATTTTAAAGCACTCTTTAAAGGTGAAAGGATTTTCCAACTCATGAAAGGAGCAGATACCTTAACAAACTTGAAATTGAAGATCACATTCCTTTGACTGGTTTACTACTAACATCAAAGCTTACATCCTGAAATGTAGTATAGCACATGCCTCATGACATGCTTGTCATCTGTGCCCAAGAAATTAAAATGAATAATTAACTTTACAAACACACATGTGTATCTTTAAAATTACAAAGGCAAAAGATGTTTTCTGAATCTTTATCCAGATCACAACTGGTAAGATTTATCTGAAGGAAGTTTTTTGAGGTATGCTTGTTTGTTTGTTGTTTTGGAAACTACTATCTCAAACTGAAAGATTTACTGAACTTGAATTGCATTGTTTTCTCAGTTGGCGACTGAAATTTCTGGTCAAATGAGAGGACAGTGTTTGCTGTATCTGTATCATGCCAGAAAATCCATCTCAGTTCTCCAAAATCCCAGGAAGAAGCTGTAGTCAATGTATTGTAGAACTAGCTTTGTACAATGGCCTCTGTTGGAATAGCTCCTCTTTATGCTAATAATTAAATATGTATTGATAGGACTGTCAGTCTTAGAAGAAATCTTCATTCTCACTCAACACTAAAAAGTATCTTAATCTCTTGGCACTTAGTTATTTTGCAGTACGGAAGAGACTCTGTGGGGTTTGATGGGGAAGAAAAATTGTAAGCGTCTCATTTAGAGGTTGATGTGGCACCAAAACTAACGCAGAAACACTAAGACCCTTGCAAGTGAAATTCAGGGGGCTGTTTGGCTTTGTATGGCTTTGTAGAGTAGAAAACAATGATAACAGAAAACAAACAAACAAAACAATCTTCAGATTTTCCTTCACCAAAAGGAAAAATAAAATCTAGCTTGTGTCCTTGCAAATCCTAGCCTTCCATTTCACACGTTCACATACAAAAGCTACTTTATACATTACAAAATGCTCCCCTAACAAAAATTTACATGGTGGTGTGTTTAGGCTGCTGTTAATACTGTCAAAACAATGTAGACACAGGCAATTTTGCTTCCCTGCAGCTTTATTACTACAGGTTATTTGCTGATGATTTAATTCACTGAATATTTCTGAGAAAATATAAAACCATCCCAAGAACCATGTAGTGCTTCAACATGTTTTCAGACATGTTATTTTCAAATGCCACACAATTTCCCTATAGTCAGTATTCAGACATACTTGTCTCTATTAACATTCCTTGATATGCCTTGGCATCCTGACCTTGCAATGTTTTGTCTGATAATTTTAAACTGTTCTCTCTTTCAATCTTAATTGCCTCTGTTCTGTGAGTTTTCCTGCACACCACTTCTTATAGCACTCGAGGCAGAACTGGCAGAGATGTCATTGCTACACAATGGGGGTTTCAGCTGCTTCTAATTTGCTCCCTCATATACAGAAGTGTTTTCCAGAGGCACTATTTCTTGCGATTATGTAAAAATATGACTTGTTTATCGAGAATGACTGAATGACAGCATCACTTCCCAACACTAGAATAGACAAATTTTAATAATGAATTAATGAATCATTTTATACTATGTAACATTTTACTTCTATATTCCAACTATAATGCTAAAAGGAATCAAGACTCACAGTTATTTTATGCTAAAATGTAATCATGAAGTAATATTTGATGTTCTCTAAAGCCAAGCTTTAGAATACACGGACCTTGTTTGATGACTGTTTAACACATTGGAATGAAAGAATTGGCCTACTGAACTAAAACCAGACAAAACCTTTTCAGAACACGCAGCATTTGCTGGGGGAAAAAAAAAATAAAAATCTTGGAAACTATTAAATTCAGGTTCAACTTTTTTCATCTAACTCTTTGGGAGGTCACTATGACTTTTAAGAGTAAAATGGCTTATTTTTTGGAGTCTTTTTTATTGCATTTGCTTGCTATTAGAGGTATGCTTTTTGCAAATATCTGCAGCAATTTGAAAATCATCAGAAGTCATTGTTTTTTCCTCTTGTTTGTGTTTACAGAAAAGAAGTGTATTTTTTTCCCCATAAACAGAGTTATTAATTCTAAAAAAGGAAAACTAGGTTCCTTGTTGTAAAGACATGTATCAAATATAGCAATGTGTCCTTCCACAGTTATTATTTCCATATTTAATATCTAAATTATAAGAATCAAAACTACTGTTCCCACCAACAATAACATTATTCTTGACAATCTGTTGGATTTAAGAACATTGCCCAAACCTCATAAATAAATCAGACTCACAGGAAAGCTCCAAAGAGAAAATAGAACACACCACATAAGAGTAGGTGCTAGTTTAATATGAAAATGTGAATCGGGTATGAAAACCAACTCTCTCTCTCCATTCATTTATAATGAAAACAATGCAAATGTTGTCAGATTCCAAGATGTTAATATCTTATTCTTTCCTAGCCATTCTTTTTTTCTTTTGTCTGATTTTCATTATTAGCCTGTATGTTTCGCTGTAGTACCACCTTCATCATTCCCATAAAGTCTGTGGCCCTCATCGAGAAATGAAATTTCTGTGCCTTCTCAGTAGTGTTGACCAACAAAAGCTTAGGCTTAGGCAAGATAGATGAAATGGAGACAGGACAGGATTCATTACCAGAATACTGGGTATTCCAGCCAAAGCGTTTTGCTAGGGATGTAATCAGACCTGGACTCCAGGAAAACTGAGTCTACATGAACTACTGAAAGGAGTAGATGAAGGCAAATGTTGTGTCAGGCTAAAGACTGGAGAGACAAAAGAACCAAGCAGAAGGGCATATTTTCAAATGAAAAATAAGACTGAAGACAAGAACTAGTGTAGGGCCCTTGGACAGGTACAAGAAATTGTAATATGGTCAGAGCTGGCATCCAAGCTAAGACTAGAGCAAAGAAACCACAAGGGATCTGACTAAATCACAGCATTTGAACTACATTTGTGAAGTTGGTAGAATTCCTTAACTTCTAGCCAAGAAGGGAAGAGAGCATTCTCTGTATTAAAAATTACTATGGAAACAGACTCCAAATCATTGCCAAGGTGGGCCTGGCAAGGGCTGACAACCATGGCTCTGAAGTCTTTACTTTCAAAAAAATAGGGTGTAGACACTCTGTTTTATTTTGAAATTACAATCTGCTGCTTTGCTTCTTGTAAAGGGATGTAGATATTCCTTTCCACTCAGTGGGTAAATACTCTTCTAATTACTCCCAGATACTACCACAGCTAAGTGTTCTACCATGCACAGCCATTTCTTGCAATGAAAATGATCTCTTAGTTTTCTAACTAGGAGAGCTTGGGAGAGCTCCAAGTTTCACAAACTACCAGTAAGAGGCACAAAAGAGCAAGTAATGCAATGGATGAGACAATTTACTGCTATGAATCCTACCTTCTGGAATATGGGCAGATATATTCTTTTTTCTTGTTCAGATACTGTAAGGACATTGTCCTGTGTTCAGCTATAGCAGTCTTTCTTTTTTTTTTTTTCTCCTTCTTAGTAGCTGGTGCGGTGCTGTGTTTTTGACTTTCAGTCTGGGAACAATGCTGATAACACCAATGTTTTTAGTTGTCGCTAAGTAATGTTTGCTCTGACCAAGGACTTTCTCAGTCTTATGCTCTGCCAGAGAGGAGGGGAAGCCAGGAGGAAGCAGAGACAGGACACCTGACCCAAACTGGCCAAAGGGGTATTCCATACCACAGCATGTCATGCCCAGTGTAGAAACTGGGGAGAGTCACCCGGAAGGCCCAGATCACTGCTCGGGTCGGGCTGGGTATCAGTCGGCGGGTGGTGAGCGGTTGTGTCCTCTCCCCTTGTTATTTCTCTTATCATTATTATCGGTAGCAGTAGTGGTTTGTATTATACCTTAGTTACTGGAGTGCTGTTATCTCAACCCATGGGAGTTACATTCCTCCAATTCTCCTCCCCATCCCTCCAGGAGCGGGGGGAGGAAGGAAGAGGCTAGGGAGGGAGTGAGTGGCTCCGTGGTTCCAAGTTGCTGGCTGGGCTTGAACCACGACAGACATTCATAGCCCAGATCCTCACAAGAAGTTCTGAAAAGCATATTAGATCAACAGAAAATAATGAGTAGCAAAATAATGGAAGTTTGGTTGACTACTGATTTTAAGATTTTTGCTTCATCTATGAGCATTACTGTGACAGTCCCACCTGTCTGAACACCTTCTAAGCCCCTCTGTATTATCAACACCTCCCTGAAGTGTCATGTGTCTGAGTCATGTAATAACCGTCTGGGAAAGAGGTAGCATCTGTTGTGATGAGCTTGCAGATATACATGTATACTACGTGTGCTAGTCAGCAGGCCAAGCAGATCAGAAAACTTGTTTTCACCATGTTGCCATTATGTCAGGTTTGCAGTGATGCTAGTCTCTCTCCTTTATCCACCACCAATTTTCAGTGATTTAAAGGAATTCAGTGTCTTTGATCCTAGTTGAACTTGGCTAGCAGGCATAAAGGTCCCAGTAGGAGAAAAAGCAGAAGACTGAAAAGCTGGCAGATGGAGAGTGCAGTTCCATATGCTATATTTCCTTAGAAAAGCAGGCTAAAATAATATTCCAAACCCACCTCTTGAATTTTAATCTTGCAAACAAAACCTTTTCTTAAGAGATCGAATGCAGCTTGTTGTACTGCTGACTAAACTGAATAAAATTTAGGATGCATAGGGGGACTGTATATAAGCATGAACGAAGCAAAAGACAGAAGCTATATGGGTGCTAACAGTGGGTAAATTGTACAGATTATTAAGAACAAAATATGTAGACACAAAATTCATCAGACCTTAACCTCAGCAGCATGCAAAGCTTCTGCCTTGGTTGAAGTGAATATTTCCTATTTCTCCTCTGACCCATCTGTCAGTTTCTTCCTTCCAAGCCCACTGCCTAGTACCAATACTTTACACACAGTACTCCTATGGAACCTACTCCTTCATGGAACCTCAGAGTATACAGCAGTATCTTATCATCATATATTTTAGACCTTCTGATGGCAATTAAAACCAAAAGATTTTTAAATTGTCACAAAATATTGGTATAGTCACACTCAGACACATAACAGAAATTAACATATATTTCCTCATCACTATGTTTATATAACAATAGAACATATAAATGTGTTCATATACAGCATTCAGAGATGGGAAAGGTGAGAAAGAAGAAGGAAAATTATCACCAATTGTTTCCTTGCTAGGCAATACTGAAATATGCTGTCAGCAACAATGCACTGCCCACAATTAAAGCAGACTACTATTTTGTTCTTCTCATATAGTTTTTGTGTTCAGTGCTCTGTGCAATTCCAGCCTCTTCTACTGTTTGAGCATCACACAAATACTAAAGCCTAGCTATAAGCAACAAACACTGAAACTTATTCTAGAAAAGATCACTGTTAGCTCTACTTTGCTAATTCCATTTGTTGAATGAAGGCAAGAACTTCATAGAATAGCCATTGAATCCTAACTTCTTGCTCTGTTCTAATGAAATGGATACCCAGATTCTTATCCAAAAAAGAGGGATGAATGCCTAAGGTAAACTTCTATACATGGCAAAACTCTTCACAATGTGAAGAAGTAGATTTTGCAGGAAATCATATGCTTCCCATTTGCTTCATATATCAGTTTTAGAAGAAACACAAGACTTACCTAAAGAAAGCAAGGGAGGAAATCTCTTAAGTTCTTACATTTCTTCTAAGTTTTGCCTTATCCTATCATCCTCATTACAGCGAAATGAGGAAAAAAGAGACATCTCCCCTCCATAATATTGTTGCTACCATATTCTGCTTCACATTTTAGATGGCTGAAGAGGAGGAAATATCTTTTGGACTCAGAAAATTAGAGGAAAATTTTTAACAGTTTTAAAACTCTCCTTAAACCTTGAATTATTAAAGCTGAGAGTTTCACTTCAATTATTGCTTGGGCCAGCATCTGTATTACATCTAACCTAACAGTAAATGCACATAGGAAAACAGTGATCAACTGGAAAGAAACAAGGACAACTGCAGAATATTTATGTACCTGTTTTCAACATTTTCTATAAGACTTGTGCCATATATAGAACCGTTTGTGTACTTAGCCATTTCTTTCTAGCTTCCTGATGATAAACTCCTTGGCATTCCTTTCAGTGTTATGCTGTCCCATCTTCCTATTCTCTGATTATCAATGGGATTATAAACATTCTCTTTTAGACAGAGGTTGATATGGGCAGAAAAGTTTTGTCACACACATGCAAAAAAACACACTTTTTTTTTTTATAATACTCAATGGCATAAGATAAAAATTATTTGTCTTGTTCATAGTGACAGCCTCTTATCTAAATTAAGAGAAGAGTATAAAGGAAATATTTGAGAGTTCAGTCCTCATGTTAACAGAAAGTTTACACTTCCATGTTAATAAGTTCCAAATGTCTATTTATCTGCAGCACTGGATGATTTCTCTAAGCATTGAAAGAGACCTGTGGTTTCATCCTAAGCTGCAGAAACATCATCAGAATCAGACAATTTGCCCTGATACTGTCCCCATCTGGTTTTTGCTCAAATGTTGCTGCAGTTGGTGGGATATGGGTTAATCTGCCAGATTTCAAGACAACATCATTGTCACAAACCATTTCAAAGATGATGATTTTCACAACTGTCAAGTTCAATATTTTCTTTCAGAGATCGAATAATATTTTGTTCATGATGGAGAAAAAAAATTAAATATATAGGCACTGATTATGCTGAAAATTATGTTTCAAGGGAGTCTGTAAAAAAACCAAATAAACAAAAAAGTCCTCCTCACCTAAAAGAATTTCAAAACCATTCCTTTGTCCAGCTGGCAGATACATTTTTCTAGAAGTCAGAATTTAAACCAGGTAAACCACTGATGTCTAGTATGGTAATCTAGAGAAATGCCAGCCGTGATACCATTCCAGGATGTTGTTATAAATTGCCTGTTTCTAGCCTTATAAGTGCAGTCATAATGGCTCTCATCTTGTTTATGCCTCCCATATGAGGGAGCTATGGCCTACTAAACAAGAGTACAAACACAAAACATACTCGTTGCTCTCTACTGTCTGCAAGATGAGACCACACACTCAACGAGCAAATGGCAGATCTGTGCTAGGTGGGACCAGTGTGTTCTGAAAAGCAGAACCACTGCTGTGCTATAAAGTTCCCCTACATACTGAGTCATAACCTTCTTGGGAAGAACAACGTTATACAGCCAGTGCTTTACAACCAGCACATGGTATAGAGGTCATTCAACCACTTTAACAAGACATGAGGCAAAAATACCTAAAGGGGTGCTGCCAGTAGGAAGAAAGATAAAGGCGAAAGTGGGCTACAGTCTCCTATGTGACCCTTAGTAATACCCTTATCTGCAGGTACAAGCTCATAAAACCTTTCTTTAAATATTTTATCATCAAGATTTGTACCTAACACTTGGCACTGGTATCCTATTCGGACACTATTTCTTAAACTGTGAAGGCAGCAGCAGATTTTACAGGGTGTTGGTGTGTGTGCAGTCTATATTTTGCACATGAAGAATGACAGACTGGTTAGAGAACTGGCTGAAATTTGGCCCATGTCAGGGAGCACTCTGTCAGCATGCAAGTAACCATCCACTGCGGGTTGCGCATTGCCACAGAAAGACAACTTTCTAGTCTGTGACAGCAACTAATTCTCTTCTTTTGGACATAGGCCAAGTTTACTGAGGCTGGGTCTGTCCAGAGGTGCATTCCCATCTATTAAACAATGGAAAAAGGTCAGATTAATGGCCAGTGGCATCCTGGAACTTTCAGAAAAGGTTTAATAAGGGTACTATAATCAGATATGTATTGATAATTTCCTCATAGTGTGAATTCTGATTGGTAAAGCTACCAAACCATCACTTACTCATGGACAAAACCTGCTATTTTATCAAATAGTTCTTCATAAGCTTCATGCACTTGCGTATCTCAGCACTTTGTTCCACTTCAGGGCAGATGATCCCATACTCTCTTTTTTTTTTTTTTTAAATATCAGTGCCTAGAATCTCTGTGATTACTGTTTGCAAAAAAACCAAAAACCAAAATGAAAACAAAAAACCACCCCTGTGGGCTAAAGCAATGTATGATAATGATGAAGACTTCTTTATGATGATTATCACCCTTCTAGCTTTTCAGATAGTGACTGAACATTCATCCAAAAGCAAAGAAGTCACCCTGACTTCATCAGGAATTTGCTCTGCTGGAAAAAAGTGTAGAGTTAGTCCTTCAATATCTCCAAATTTGTTATATGCCTGGATACGCTTTTATAAGTCACTTTGATAAATTATCAGTGTTACAGTCTCTTATTCAAAGGGATTAAATGTCAATAATGCCGAGACAGAGTGCTATAAGAAAGAAGACTGACAGGGACTGTAACTGTTATCATACAAATCAATTGTTCAGTTGAAGCAGTTTTCCATCTAGCAATTGCGTCTGTAATTAGAGTGATGACTTCTGTCAATTGGGATAAACCTCATATCAACTGAGGAGATGTACGTTTATTTCTTGTTCTGCTCATTTTCTCATATCTTACTAAAATTAATCTGGTTTCCAGATAAAATTGATATAATAGGATGTCAAGACTATCCCTCTGATTTGAAAATAAACTGCCTCCTCATACTGTCAATGCTTCCATATTTGAGTGTTCCAGCCTTTTCCTCACTCAACTGTCAAGCACTTTGCCTACCTATTCTTTCCCTTTCAGTTCCTTGCAGATGCTATCTGCTAGCTGATGGATGCTTCATTCCTCTCCCAAAAGAAAGACAGGTAAAACAGGAAGCATTAATAAAGAACTGGTCTGAATACACTGCCTTAGCTGTTAAAAAATAAAAAATAAACCAACATATCATAGTAAAAAAACTTCAGCGAAGTTTCCTGGAGCTGAGAGTTGTTGAAGGCAGTCCCTTAGCATTTGGAAATCTATTCCCAAACAAGGTTACAGAGTCACTTTCCCCACACGCAGTCCAAAGTGCTTGAAATGAAACAGAATTCTTTACTAATGTCCTAAAAAGGCATTTAAGCAACACAGAGCACAGACTGTATTATGTACTTGGTTATCATTTAGCTCACGTATAATGTGCAAATGTCATCTCATAATGCAGATTGATGAAAAGTCTAAATCATACTAAGAAAACAGTTTTAAGACACCTATCAGTATGTTGTCGTCAATTTGCTTTAATAAGCACATTAATGGGGAACTGGAGACACCTGGTTACTTGAAAACAGATGTATCTATTTGCAAATGTCTAAAAGATATCCACTAAGCTTATGCTTTGGCAACTGCTAGCAATAAATGACATTAACTTCTCAGCTTCCTGCAGCAGTCCTGAGACATTTGCAATCACAGGACTGAGCTTTTACAAATTCACGTTTATAAAGTGCGTGCACACTCTTGGACCAAATTAGCTTAGCCATGCAAATACCTATAGTAAAACCCTGGCCATATACCACTACATATGAGGCCCAACAATGGTATTTTGACACTTGTTGAATTTACTAGTGAATTTACTACTCACCAAACTTTCCAATTTCCAGGAAACCAAGTATTTTTTTAATCAGTTTCCTGACCTTCTATCAGCTCTAAGCAGGCGGTTGTTAATAACTATGAAAACTTTGGCATTGTAACCAGTTTTAGTGTTTCTACCATTATCATGCACTCAGAATGAAAGTTACACATATGATAGATGACTTTAACATTTTACTGGATCAAGTCCCAAAATTGGATGAAGAGCAAATAATAAAATAGGAAGTAATAAAGAGCACTCACAGGTAATTTCCAATACTGCTTTACAGATCTCTGAGCAACAGCATGATTCAGAAGGTATTTTTAAGTTGGAAATCAAGCTGCAAAATAGAAATGGCACATAAATGCCTACCAGCTTTAATTTCAATATTTACAGTCAAGCCATTCTATCTGGGACATCACAGTCAAATCTATCCTGCCAATTTATCACCTACCCAATCAGATTCAAGAAACTGTATGACTGTCTTTGTCGCATACCCAATCCTCTATTCCCTGCACAGCTCATTCCATATTCTATAATCACGTTGCTAAGAAAATGGCAATTTGGCCATGACATTAAACTGGTGGCTGGAACCTGTGTTTTCAACAACCCCTAGCTGAAGAGAGGCTTCATACTTCCTAAAGTCTGAGACTTTTTCTTTACTAGCAATAGCATAGATTCTGGGACCCCATGAAAGATAGGAGTGACTATAAATGAAAACTCTTTTTGTTCAAATCCCAAAGCTAACCTTAGCTAAATCCAGAGGATTAAGAGAACAGCCCTCTGTTTCTACAATATTTTTTCCTCATAAGGAGAAATAATACAGACCATCTGAAGATTTGAAAACGTTAGGCTGAATATGCATAATAGAAAATCCCATAAGGATGCCAGCTGTGAATTTATGGATGGAAGAAAAGTACAGGGTGTTAGTTGTGCAATCATTTTCTTAGAGATATTAAGATCTGCTGCAAAAAATCAAGAAAATGCAGTCACAGAGCCTACAGCTGACAAGCTCTGTTGATGAAGGGCTTGGCTTTTTGCAGAGGCTTGTTTTCTAGGCATCTGAGGAAGCAGGAAGGAGGTAAGGGACTGACATGATGGGTGAGTTAGGCTGGAACAAACTCATGTCAGGGTTTTGTTTTGGGGTGGTGGTGAAAAAATTCCCAGGTTTGTGATCTTGAAGAGTCCATGAGTCAGTGAAACTGCCCGGGCTCTTTCTGAGTCAGCATGGGCGTAAGCACAGGCTGCACATCAAGAGATTTATGGGGAACTGGGAGCTATAATTGTTACAAGATAAAATGTGATAGACATGTTTAAGGTGATAAAATGATGCAATTTTAGTTGTGTTTTGAGCCAAGACAGAGGCAGGGTGGCAAAAATTTCCATGGAGGTGCCGAGTCCCTCCTTCCATTCACACAAACTCTGTGGGCCAATCACATATAACGTGTAGCTGGCTGCTGGCACAGCCATTACCTCCACCAGCTGGGATGCAGGATGTGCTCCTTTGTGAAAGTATAGCACCATGCTCCCTCACAAATGTGGTGGCAAAAATAAGACCTGTGAGAAATTACAGTAATCTTCACTAGCCTATTAGGTCTGTGGTCTTCCTGTCAAAAAAAGTTTACTTTAATACTTCAAAAATACAGTAGGAGAGTCATACCAGCCAAGTGCACCTCTATATGTATAGGTGGGGGAACTGGAGGAAACCCAAAACTGGGAGGGCATCACATCTCCCAAACAAAGAAGTCCCCCTTCCATTCCACTCCTCCTCAGGGTCTGTTAGAAGAGTAGAGTAAATTTAGCCCATAATAGATCAAGAAATGCTTCAAAATATTTGTAAAATATTCACTGATTAACCTGAAACCAAAATGTCACATTCTTTCAGACATAATTCTAGGACAGAGCTGTCTGTTACTGATGTAATTCATATTTTCATTTAGTGTGACATCAGTTGGTCATGGTCTTGTTTAATTTACCTTCAATTAGGCTGTTACTGTAATTGAATTCCATCAGAATTACTAGATTATACCTCAGCTGAATACATTGAAGGATTTATACAGCCTTATTTTTCCAAAAGCAGAAAGAAAAATATATAATAATTCATTTGTTTGCCTAAAAAAAAATGTGAGTAAATCACTTTGGCACATGCACACATCACCTCTTCTTGGGAACAGCACATACACACGGGTTCTCATAGAAAACATCATCCTTCTTTGACTAAGGCTGCTGACAGTTCAGAAGGTGCCTGCGGTATCTGGTTTGATATTTTCTCATCCACATTTGCTTCCTTCTCATGTTTAACCACTCATGATAGTTTTTCAACAGAAAGGTAAACTGAGAAGTTAAGTAAATATGCTACTGTTGCCTGACAAACAATTTGTTGCATAAATACAATATGCCTCAGTTGGGTGTCACTCAAGTACAAAATTATTACTTGGTCTTTTAGTGTTTCATCTTTATTATGACATTCTTTCTGTGTAAGTTTTTTTCTTCATTAATGGACTGCTTAAACAAATTCTCTTCTTCAATATCTAGGAAATACTGGAATGACAGTAACTGGGCAGCACTCACAGAGACAGGTGATCTGATTATCTGGAGAGAATCTCACCAATGTAGAATCATCAGAGATTATAAGATTCTTGTTGATTTAGTATGGATTCTCAATTACTCTTTCACACCGTTAACTACATTTAATGAATACAGGCCATTTTCCTACTATGGGATACAAACCAAGGTGCCTTTAAGCCCCAGAATATGCAGTCAAAGAAAAGTGAAGCCTGCTTAACATGTTAAAACTTGTTAAAATGACAGAAAGAGAAGAAAAACTAATTTTAAAGTAAACACCAGGATTTCAGTATGCTGTTCCCTTAGGTCCTAGTGAAAGATCCACACCTTAATCTCATACATCTATCTTCCAGAAATATGAGAGACTGATTTCCAAAGGTATAATGGGAACTGTATTATGAAATGAACTGCACCCAAATTTTTCTGTTACAGTACATAGCCAGGAGAAAATGCAAGTGCATTGCAACTGCAGAATTATGTCTCTAGCAAAATAGCAGTTTAAACAGGATCAATGAATAAGGGAATGCAACTGTTAACAAAACAGATTTCTGACTCACTAAAGGATCAAGCACAAAAGACCTCTTCAGAAGATCGTATATATTATATGCATGGGGTATCTATGGCATCTCTGAATTGATTAATTTGGAAAAAATAGAAGTAAGAAACTGCAAGGTGAGTCACATAGCAACCAGATAATGCTAATGAATGTCACCTCCTATGAATCTGAATAGCAAGTATTTTCATGTTCTAGTGGAAACTTTTAGAGTTAGATTTTTATGTGAAAGAAGCAGAAGTATTTTTCCCCTCAATCTCATCCTGTTATGTTCAATCATTTATTAAATGTTGTGAATTTCACCTGCATTTGTAAGAGGAGATTTCACTGAACAAAGAGAGTTATGGTGATGTTGAATTTAGAGGGGAGTGGAATTTTTTATTTACAGAAATACAAGATGGTAAAAAAATTACTCCTAACAGTTCTTGTTAAATGCAGGTGAACTGAATGGTGGGTCTAATACTGTGTGGCAGCTGTGGTATTACTCAGAAAGTTTATATTGCTCTTATTTATTGGATAGAAAACAAAGACACAATGTATTTTGTTAAGATAGAATATTCTGGTTGCTTGCTAGAATTACTTCATTAGTAATCCATCTGTAACACTAAGTTTTAATAAAATTATGGTTTATAAGTGCTTGGGTAAATCTGATCTAAAAATAAATACTGATTTTATAGGAAATAAACTCCAGATACTGAAGATGTGGTTAAGAAATGCCTCATGTATGAAAATGTACAACAGATTAAGTGTAGAAGGTGTATTTAAGTGAAGTTCTGTATGCTATCTGAAAATACAAACCATTTTTGGAATCATGTAAGCGTCACAGTGCCTCAGATCTCTCTCTCTCTCACACAAACTTTGAAATCAGCAGGGACCAATTTGACAGAGGAAAGAAACCAGACTTGAGTCATAAATCAGTGATTTTTTGCTAATTTGAGAGAGCTCATAGTTCTAATATGATTTATCAGAATACAGTTTTATAAGAATATGTGACATGTAGATTTAGTATATTCATACTAGAGTTTAATGGCCACAAAATATTACATTTACTATTGACAATCCTGTTGTACATTCTCATGTTACTTCTTTGATGTAGAAGAGATAACTATTTTGTTCTACTTTGTAGTATGGACTTTCCTCTAGAGGCCAGTGCTAAGTGATAGCAGATTCTTTTCATTACTTGTAGAAAAATGTGGATATCTGATCAGATGAAAACACTTTTCTTTCTGTATCCAAAGAATTTGTATTGGGACATACAATGTGCCAAGGATAATTTGATACCATTCATATTTGATTGCTTTGTTAGCTTGAGTTTGAAAGGAAAACAACATCTGCCTGTTGCCAATGTCCATTTCCCTTTGAACCATGCTTGGATAAAACTCACAGCTGAAACAATTTATAGCATGAAAAAAAATCATAATTGTTTTGCTTACAGAACAGATTTTTTTGTACCTTTCATAGTTTGTTCTGTGCTTAAAATAGTGGAGAAGATAATAGATTTCTGTCTGAATACCAAGCTCTTCCTGTTTTAAAACTAACTTTGTAATTGTAGATTAATATTTAATATCTTTTTAATTCCTTAGCAAGTCTCGACAGAAAAAATAGTGGGGAGAGGGGGCAACACTGGTGTCTGAACCTGCATATGGCCCAACATCACAGAAGGGTCAACCCTCTTCAAATGGAAAAAAACCTTAATGATAGCACAGCCTCTCTGCAGGGCACCCTGTCCTTAAGCACCAAAGATTATCAAAGCATGGGATGATTTGTCTATCTTCTTGATTACCAAATTCACAGTCCTCATTTCTGGGCAGCGCATATGTTGCTTTTTGACTGCTATTTCCCCATCTCAAATCTGTCTGCACATGCCTGACCTAAACCTTGATGATTGTAACACCCTGAAAAATTGGCCCATAGTTCTGAAGTGCTTCAGAGTGAAAGTACACAGTGTTAGTAGTTCTAAATGAAAGGGACTAGAAAGAACAGGTGATCAAGAAGTCACATAAAATGTCACAAAAAAAAATAAATCCAGGATTCACTGTTTCAGATCCATTATGATAAACAGTGAATAGATACAAACTGGTAGACAAAGTATTGTATTTTGAGAAATCGGCTTTCTCCGTTGTGAATTAAATGTATTTTTATTCTATTGGGGTTGAAATTTCCATCTAGGCTTGCCTAAACTGATCATGGTCTCACAACTGTGAAGAACAAATGTCATAGTAGTGTTGTCATAAGTTAATAAAAGACTGGGTTTTTTTGATTAGCAGAAAAGTTAAAACAAATTATTAGGTATTATTAAATTATTATTAAATTGTTAGATAAATTATTAATAAGTATGGCTTATTAAAAAAACTATCTCTTAGTAGTGGAAATTTTAATTTATTTCACATAAGAAATTACACAGATTTATCCCATTTCTTTATGAATTACTACTTCAGTACATTTTAAATATCTTTACAGTTGCGTATGCTCCTGTGCAGGCAAGGTGGGACAACAATGGGAGAATATGCTCCTACTTTTCCAGTCCTATCCCACCTTGTCTACTAGTCTTGTCCCAGTTTATCACAACAGAGACAGCTCACTGTTTCACCTTTTCTATAACACTGTTTCTTAAATATTTATCAGAACTGGAGAGAAACGTGAGGACTTAACCTACTGTTAGATAAGTGCCAATGGTGCCATTTTCCCCCCAAAACATATACATGTTGTTCTCATTTAAAAACTGAAAGAACAAAGGCATTCCTATGAGAGATGGAAAAGAAAAAGAAATGTCTGTGTTTTCAACTTTTACCTTAGGATTTTTGCCTTTATATGACTTTGAACACAGGGACTGAAGTACAATATTCTAGATCCTGACATTGGAATTGCTTTCTCAGATATGGGCAAGATAGATGAATTTATCACCTCCTCCTTTGTATGGAGAAGTGAGGGACCTTCTGATAGTTACTGTTGATACCTAGCAGTGTTTAAGGACAGGCTGGACAGAGCCTTGGGTGACATGGTCTGGTGTGAGGAGTCCCTGCCTGTGGAAGGGGGGTTGGAACTAGATGATCTTAAGGTCCTTCTCAACCTTAATCATTCTATGACTCTATGATTCTGTGACAAATGGTAAAAGCACGTTTTGGTTTTATGGGAGGCATTTCCCTATCATTACAGTTCAGGTCTCCTACTCTCTGTTCCTGGTGTGGAGTAGGCTTTAGACTCCCCACATAGAAAAAGTCACTTCCTTGAATATTTCATTGCTTTTTCTCCAAAAACAAGGAAAGAAGAAGACCTTCACCTAAAATAATAGACAGAGGACTCAGGTGTGTTGGCTGCCTTCTTGCAAGCAAATTAAGAAAGTAAAAATGGGACCTTAACCAGTTGGTAAGTTTATACTTCAAAAAAATTCCAGCTGATATAAACAAATAACTTTCTCTAGACCTTGCTTGCATTTGGGTTATTTTCCTCATATATAGAGAAGCCCTTATTGGTTATCTGTAGTCATATTTTATGTGTTCAGTCAGGAACACTTCATTCCCTGAAGCACTGATAGCACTTAGTCATATTAAACTCGATATTGTTTTGATATTGTTTCGATATTGTTTCATCAAATAATGCTTTCAGAGTATGCAGTTTTACCTCTTTTCTAATCTCATGTTTTCTTCCATTTTGTTGCCAATAAAGATGGCTACAGACAGCAGCAAAATTATACTGAAGAGAGCAATAGTAAAATATAGAGCTTCTTACCTTTAAATAATTCAGGTACTGCTGGCTGTGACCAAATTTCATTGCCATCTGTCAGTAAGTGGATTTAATTTAGTTAAAGATGCCAATCCCTTCCTACTAGACAGCTGTCCACATAAACCACAGCACCCCATATTGAAAAATCCCAGCAGAAACACCAGTAAGTGAATGAACATGAAGTTTTATTGCTACCCAGAATCAATCAAGAATACATGTATTTCAATTTTTACATATATATATACATACCGAACAAAAATATTTTCTCATATTTTAGGACCATATGCTTCATGGTAAGTATAATTAAATAATTATGACATATTTTTTCTTATACCAATATCTCAAACTGCAGATTTTACACATAACTAGATTAATAGGAATCTCAAAACCCTACATCCTCCCAAAATTACCATATCTTCTGCATTTTCGATTTGAAACCAAAGGGGTTTGGGGACCTTCTCAAACCCATCTGTTGGAGTTTCAGACACTACAGTACCACATTCAATTCATGTTCTTTTTTGGCAGTTTAACTTAGCACAAATAAGGATGACCCTTTTTCTTGAGGGAGACGAATTTGTTAGTCAGATGGAGCTGATCAAAACTGTTGGAACCTATGTAAGTTTGACTGGATGGAGACAATACAAATATTGACTAAAATTAAAACTTGTTGATCCTAGAAACCTTTCAAGATATTGTTCAAACTTATACAAGCTTGCTCTCACTCCTGTGCCTTGAAATCTCAGATCTGCAGAAGCAAAGCAATCCATACAGAGAGAAAAAAATCTCATTTCTGGTAGTTGAGGAGAAGAGAGACTCTTATGTCACTACTCTAAACTGCCATGATCACCCAAACAACATCTTCTCTTTAACAATATCAACTTCACATTTCTAGTAAGAGATCTGGTAAGTACCCATGCTTAACTTGGAAAAACAAAAAACAAAAGGAACAAAAACAAAACCAAAAAGAACCCCACCAAAAAAACAAAAAAAAACCAACAAAACCCCTCTTCCTCTAAGAGCTAAAACCCCAGAAGCTCATAAGTGCATGATCATAATTAAACTATGCTTCATGCTTGCACTGCCCAACTTCAGGGCCTCTGCTTTGAAGCTAGGGTTAGCCAGAAGCACTATGCATCACCACTGCCAGTTAAAAATATGCTTGTTCATCTTACAAATCATTTCAGCTGCATTCACTGGAGTTTGGAGTTTTCAACATTTACATGTATTATACATACGCTTTCTCCTACTAGTAACTTTCCTATATTAATCATGAAAATTTTTCATGCAGTACCAAAACTTGTTTTTCAATTTCCAGCATAGCAATACACATTCACTACAGCCAGAAGCTATGAGGAGAAAGTTTAAAACTGTTTTACTCAAACATCAATCAAGATAGTCAGCTAGTTTGTATCAAAACCAGGCCTACCTTCTAACTTGGCAGCTGCTGCTCCTCTTTCATGAAGTTAATGACACTTTTACTTTTTTTTATATATATATATATATTATCCATCATTCTCTGCATACTAAGCAATTTGCAAATCAAAAGAATCAGGTCTCCCACGGAAATAACTTGGCTTTACTACTGCCTCTGCTAAAAGTACTATTCCATAACCCAGGTAATGTGCTCATCCCTGCTCTGCTTATTCTTGTATATTACTCTTATACTCGAGTTATGCTGAAGCTGCTGTACTCCTTATTTTTATAAAACAGATGAAAATGCCTCTCTAGATATAAAAAACAACAGTTCAGATGTAACAAATTATATGGTCACTGTACAAAACCTGAACATTTAGACTCAGCAAATGTCCATCTCAGAAGGTGATTTACTTCTATAGAAGCCAGAGGTTGATGGTGACCTTGCTTTAGATTCCTCCAGTGTACAGATTGTAGCTTATTGGAAATCATTCTTAATTAATACACTTTAATAAATCATTTTTTCAACATGCTATTAAAAAAATAGGTAATTTTAAAGATTTAGGCACTTAATTAAGGACTATGATTTTTATAATAATTTCGTTAATCAGGAAAAGATAACAGCAAAAAGCAAAGTGCATCTTAAAATTTAAAGTTTTGTAACAAAATCAAGGAAAATTGGTCTTTTCAAGAAATGGCCATTTATATTTTATGCTTATTGGTTTTACTACCAAATTTCAAATTCTTTTTAAAAAAAGTTCTCAATTATTTTCAGTATAGAGACATAACGCAAAATTTCCAACATTAATTTGGAATTGCTTTTTTTTAGCTTAAGATTGCTTATTCAAGGCTCTATAAGATCCTTCAACTGAAATAGATTATACAGAATTTTGAATCTATTGTTTTTATAACTACTGTCATAATATAGATCTTGTCAGCTTTATGGTTTATAGATGGTATAATTCAGAAATTATAACTCAGCAATTCTCACGTATTTTGATTCCTATTTCAGGGACTTATTCATCAGGGAATTGAGCTCATTGGCTAACTTTGAAAGTTTAAATAAGAGCCTCTGCTTAGAGAATGCTGGTGAATTAAAATTAATTCTGAATAAAAGTCAGCTGGCATATGGTTTGCTACTTTTCACCAAAGCAGGCTCAGTCATGAAGTTGTCATTGTGTAATAAAAATATTTACAACTATTTCAGGTATGAAATAATAGTATGAAAACAATTTCTGTCATGGAAATACTGTTCTGTCTGAGTGTGGTAGAATAAAGTATCCTTTACCTTCAAATGAAATATTAATGACTGAAAAAGAGAGAATTATAATCCTAACTTTTAGGTCATTTAGATATACTCTTTTAAATGTAAATGATCATGTGAATAATCATTTTAATCACTGCTTTGTTATATGCTAGGGTTTGGGTTTTTCTCCATATTATTGGGGGGGAGGGGGAGGAGAAGTATTCTTTGAACCTATGGAAACTTAAAATCTTCAAAGAAATCATTGTCCTCAAATCTTACTATTATGCAACAAGAATGGGGTCTTCCATTATGACCAGTTCTATAAAGCAGAAGTACTTATATCCCTGAAATGCATGTTTTGACACAATTTAGGTAACTACATGGTCTATAGAAGTCCTGAAATCTACTGTTTAGCCGACCTCTAATTCTGGAGACACCCACCTCCCCTCCTTTCTCTTACTTCTCATTTGTAATTTCTCAAAGTGCCCACATTTGCCTTTGGTGTGCATTCAGGACTGCAACAAATGCCATCTGTTTGGCAACACACTTTTTTCAGTATCCAGCAACTATGCCTGCTATCACCAAAGTTCCTGAGGCTCTTAATCCATGGAGCACAGTTCGCATACTCTTCATGAAAACTGTAGGACTGGCTTTAAAATAGAAAATTAGCAATGGATGCAGGTCTCTCTTAGATTATTCAGAATACGCTTTTCTGGAAAGCAAAGCAGGTGTGAAAAAGAAGGGTTCCCATGAAGAGGAAGAAGTCTTGGAAAGATGATGGTGCACACCCTGCCTGCAGGAAGGACCCCATAAGAGGAGGAAGACACTGAAGATCAGTCTATTGGGTGGAAATGGATGCCAATGAGCACCCAGAAACATTGGCACTGACACCTGGGACTGGTGACTGTCAGCAGTGGCACAGTAACAACTTGGCATGACTTTCTGCCTGATCTTCCTGGAGTGACCTCCATGCAGGGAAGGAAACCCAAGATCTGGTTGTATAGCCCAGGGGCTGTGTGGGATGATCAAGCAGGGTAAGCATTCTAATCCCACTGGTTCTTAAACACCAACATCAAGCTCCATTGCTGGTTGTAATTTACTGTTTCATATGCTAAAGAAGAAAAATAATTTCTAGAATATAGCTCTGGAAATGGCTTTCTGTTATCCCAAGATGGTACCTTTTTGTGGTTGGGTTTTGTTTGTTGTTTTTTTTCTTTTTGCTTTAGGGAGAAAAAAACAATTGCCAACATAATTTTTTAGAAAATGTGATGCTTCAAGAATGACATTCTCCTTCCTCTCTCCTAAACAGTAAATTAGTTAAATTATCAGGACAATGCCTTGGAATAGAAGTGCAGGAGGTCTAAAACCAAACTTGCAGTGAACTACTTTTTTTAATCGTTACACATCTTTTTACTTAATTGGAAATAGGTTTAGGTGGCTGTTTTTCAGTTGCTTGGGGAATAAGACTGATTGTTCAGCAGAAAAAAACTGCAAGTATTGCACTGTAGAATCACTTGGTTGGTAACAACCAAGATTTGCATTACTTTTGGAGCAACCCTAGGTGCCTCCATGACCCAGAAGAGGTCTCTGAGCAGGATATATACTGCCTGCACATAGCCATCTAGTTTACAGATCTGAGTCATCACTATGAGATACTTGTTCTTTCCATTTACTGTATAGGTAATTAATTACACCAGAGTTAGATACCTGATATAACCAGAGACATAGCTTGGAAATCTCTCTTCTTCCTTCTTGCCCCTTAGAAACAGTAAAACACAGCTTAGCTTTCCTCAGACTTATCCTTACTTCTGTACACCATAACCGAAGTCCCAACCCCAGATAGTCCAGCATAACTGGAAAGAGAGCATCTTTTTTCTAGTCTGACTCCCCTGCACAGATGCCAGTTCGAGAAGTAACCCCATCCACAGAAAGAGTACATTAAAAGATTTGTTTAAACATCTCTGCCCATCTGTGCTGATTTTTGAGCTTGAAACATCAGCAGCATGCCTCACATAATACATTTTGACTACAGAAATACAGAGTGGGAGTGGATACACTTTGTAATTCCTCCTAACAAATGCAGGGTATAAAGTTACGTTCTGTAACAGTAACTGCTATGTGACCAAAATAAGCAAAACGAAATTAGGAAAGAAATCACATTTCTCTTCATCATTCATCTCTCAAAAGAGGAGATAATGTGCTCTGAATTTGTGAGGATACACCATCTTGACAGTCAAGCTTTACTGACGATAATTTCTGATGCTGTTGAAGTAATGTGAGTTCTTTCACAGATACATAGGGGGAAAAAAAGGTTTCTTTTTTAAATTATTTTAATCAACCTTTTCATTCAATTAGTTCCTCATGTCCTGCAAATGTAAGAAGGCAATTGTTACATGTGAGAGTTGTAGCTTCAGAGGTAAAAATTGCTGTGTCACTCCGACAGCTATCAGAGTAGTTTGGGGCAGTGTTACATACATTAACAATTAGCTATAAATATACTTGCCTGCCCACACATCGTAAAACCAGGCTGTGGACTTTCAGACCCAAGAAAGGTGATGGTTTAGAAACAATGAACTTAGAGTATAGAGAACAGAGGACGTTCAGCGTTTCATGGAAATTTCGTGAGGATAGGAGTATCACATAAGAAAATACTGGGTAACCTTTAGTAGCTCACTGATTTCCTCTCAACACACTGCTTTGGGCAATTTAGGGCTGGCTGAGGACCTGGCTGTTTAATGGTGATGGTGCTGAATCCCTTCCAGCAGGAGCAACACAAGCAGGAAAATTAGCCAGTGATCACACAGAGCCTGGCTATCTCTGAAGTAATTGTATGGGCTAGAAAGGGGCTGGAATAGTGTAAGTTTCTCCAAGTCTTGTTTAAGATCAGAGAAATAAAACATTAAAGAAAGGGGGAAAAAAATAAAGATAAAAAGGTACTTACATTTAGCATGCAATCATATCTGAGACCAACTCTTCCCTGCTGTATTGCTAAAATCATCCTATTCAAGCGGCGTGGTTTGGTTTGATTTAACACAGCCAACGCGTACCACTTCCCGATAAGTCTGCTTGATCTTTTTTCTAAATTAACAAGCATAAACTCATAGGACATAAACAGAAAATCAAGTGTGTTCAACCTTCAGCTTAAGACAGAAAATATTTTTCACCGATGACAATATTCCAGCTAAGCTCCAATGGTTTTGCTTAGGTTTTCTTTAGAAACAAGGAAAACTGTCAAAATATTTATTTAAAAAACCTCCAAAACAACATTCTAGTGTTTTTAAAAAATATTCATTTGTTCTTGAAATAAAGTAGTAATTCCTGTCACCCTTTTATCTTAATCTCTTTCAACTCTCAGTATGTATAGCTAGTCATAGACCGGGAACATAAATTTCAGTGTGTATACAAGCTCTCTGTATAAAATGCAGATAAAGTAGCACTGTATTGTTGCACCTGTATGCCTACGCTTGCTTAAAAAAATCTCCAACTGCTTTAGCAGTCACCAAACAGCTCACATATTAATGTAAGTATATAAAAGATTGTGTATATACTTTAAAAAAAGATTATTTGTAATGGTGGTACAGATAGAGATATAGAAAAAGTATATTAGACTGATGAGACACTGAATTGAGAGTCTTAAATGTGTTTTTCATTCAGCATTAGAGATGGAAAAATTACTATTCTAAAAGTTATTATGGGCATATTTTATAAGAAATATGAAAGAATTATCTCTGCAGCACTGCCTACAAAAAAAATCGTAAGTTTGAACAAGAACGAAAGCCTCCCCTACAGTTTGGTTAACATAAGCAGCAAGAAACGCACTTATGGAGCTGCATACTTGAACTGAGCTTACCTCATCTAGGGCTTTAATAAATTTATATTCCAAAATGCAATGGTTCACTTTTGGTTAAAAAAAAAAAAAAAAAAAAAATTGGAATAGCATCACTTACCCAAAGCTACATGAGTAAGTCATGCCTCCTTCTGCATTGGCTTTTGGAGAAATGGCCAGCTGGGAAACAACAGAGGTGGGATGTAGATCACGCATTTTTTAGGCTTCCTGAAGCAATTCAGGCAAGTTTCATGTCACTGGAAATTGTTGTTGGCTTAAGTTGTAAACAGGAAAATAAATCAATGGTGATTGAAAACTTCCCCACAGGACAAGAACAAAGAAGACACTTACAAAGCTGAGCTTTTAGGAGTTTCAAAGAGATCATGAAGAATGGGCATCTGAATGAAAGGACCTCGGGCCTTTCTCCTCTAGAACAGCATTGCCAATACTTCCTCATCATGCTATGTTAGAAATGCATAATACATGACTATTACTCCTAAGACTGGACTTATTACGTAGCCAGGCACACCTGCCAATTATTTTTGGAAATGGGTTGTGATGAATGTGTTCTTCATTTTTATATGTCTATCAGAGGTGACTTGCTAAAAGAAAATGATAAAACCATAAAACCAATGCTCCTTTGCACTGGAATGCAATAATAGTAAGGTGTTCAGCTCTGAGTCAAATCAGGGTGCAGGTCAAGCAACCAACTTTTCAGCAAAAATCCCCATCCTCAACACTAGGGATTTCTACTGGGAAAAAAAAAAAAGCAACCAAATATCAATATTTGACTATAGCCCCAGGTTCTACTGAGTGACACATGCTTGGTGCTGTAACGTGAGACATTATCACTAGGGAAATGTGGCTATTGCTTTCACAGGTTGAAGATCCCCTGGGAGGAGAGTTGAGATAGAGGCCAAAAAGGGCAGAGAGGTTGAAAAATGAAAAAAGGAGACACCATGGCTTTAGAATTTCACTACTGTAAATGGTAGGCGTCTGACAGGTATGAATTTACAAAACTCTGCTGGTGGTGCTGGGCCTGACATCAGCTGAGGTTTTAGGTTTCTAAAAGGAGAGATATTTTTCCTTATGGCCTGCTGCAATAGCATTCCCACTGTGTCTATTGCTCTTGTGACACTATAATGTACATGTCCAGATGCTGCAGCATACAAATCGAATGTTTTTTTAACTACAAATTAATAGGACTTTCATCTCACATAGTACATCCTCATTAAAGCTAAATAGCTTAATTATGATAAATATATTACCATAAATAATAAAGGGATTAATAATTTAACACCTACAGAAGTATCACAATTTTTCATATAATCTTACATTTAATGCTCACCTAATCACCATTTGGATTGCCCAGAAAATTCCATGCACAATAGCACAGGTTTTGCACTGCTAAAACTCCTCTTATGCTGATTTAGGCCCTATGAATGTGACCAGACCCACCTAGCACAGCCCTGCGCTCACCATCACAGAAGCATTGGGCAGTTCCCAGTTTAGTTTCCTTGCCTTTAAGTAAATGCTATGTCTTCAAGTTAGAATACAGAATTCAATCCTGAATCTAATTTAAGACTAACTGTCAGAGTGACTTGAAGCACAAGAAAAGACTTTTTTACATGAATGTTAGTAAAATTTTAGTCAGGCCTCTTGACTTGCTTCTTGGGCAAGGTCTGAGAGAAATGGTATCAGCTATTTGGTTTGGATGCCTGGGTGAAGTAGTCCATTCACTTATTCCTCATTTTGTCATTGCCTATGAAAAACTAATGGTGATAAATCCTCCTTCCAGTCATTATCTTTGTATGTTCTCTATTTAGAACATAAACTGAAAGCTAAGAAGGCAATGGGGAAGGATTGAGCCATGCCCTGTTCTCACACTCTTCCCTAAGCACCCTCTGTTATCTGCTACCATAGGGTAAAGGGTTCTGTGTACTTTTGGACTACACAGCACAGAGCTGCATGGCTGAAAAACCGAAGGTAAATATTGCCTTTATATGCAAAGAAAAAACCGAAAAAGGATTTGGAAAATGAGGATCTGGGACCTTGTGCCAGCTGAAATAAAAAGAAAACAAACCCAAAGGAAATCAGAAACAAATTTTCTTCCCAATCATACCCATGACATAGAGCTATTAGTCATAACAAGAGTTTTCCAGAGGTACACTCACACAAAACCAGCAGAACTGGAGCTTGAGATAACACATGCACAAAATCCATTAGTAATTGTAAGACCTGAACCATGCTGACAGACTAATTCCTCTCAACAGCAATTCTGGGCTGAGGTGTACAGCATTCACCACAGCATTTCACAGAGTGGCAGTGGCAGGCTCGGCACAAACTGCAATGATTACCTCCAGAAATGTCAGCATGTAACACTCCTTTTTCTACTGCTGATGACAGAAGTGCCAAAAGAGTTCAGGTGGGAAGAGGTCTTATGTGTATTAGATAGGGGTATGTTGACTTGAAGAAAGCATACCATTTAACATGCCAAAGGGCGAGGGATGTGATGACTAATGCTTACCTATAACCCAGCCACTACATCTCTTTTTACTTCCCTCTGGAGGGGTTAACACTATCTATCTGGTGGCTCTACCCCCACCGCAGAGAAGAAGTAAGACTAGAGGCAGGTATCCTTCTCATGCCGTAGCCTGGCCACCAATTCTGCCCTCCCTGCTCCACAGCATGCTGGAGCAGTGGACAGAAGCTAGGCTGTGGGGTCAATTAGTCAAGAAACTACTAATTTTTATGCTTTTCAGAGAAATTCGACACAAATAACATGCAGTCTATCCAGGTGAAATATACCAGTAATATCTCTGTAGGTACACATTACAGTTGTGGTAAAGAGTTGCAAATGGCTCAATGTCCAGTTGGAAAGCAGTAACGAGTGGTGTCCCTCAGGGATCAGTGTTAGGACCTGTCTTGTTTAACATCTTTGTCGGTGACATGGACAGTGGGATTGATGCCCCCTCAGCAAGTTTGCCGATGACACCGAGCTGTGTGGCTCAGTTGATACGCTGGAGGGAAGGGATGCCATCCAGAGGGACCTGGACATGCTTGTGAGGTGGGCTGAT
>NW_009911442.1:34138-36934 GCF_000696875.1 Nestor notabilis | reverse complement strand
TGGGAGGGTAATTGATCGGAAGCTTAACAAGAGCCAGCTTCAGTGTGCGCTTGCAGCCCAGAAACCAACCGTATCCTGGGCTGTATCAAAAGAAGTGTGACCAGCAGGTCAAAGGAGGTGATCCTGCCCCTCTACTCTGCTCTTGTGAGACCTCACTTGGAGTACTGTGTCCAGTTCTGGTGTCCTCAACATAAAAAGGACATGGAGCTGTTGGAACAAGTCCAGAGGAGGGCCATGAGGATGATAAGAGGGCTGGAGCACCTCCCTTATGAAGACAGGCTGAGAAAGTTGGGGCTGTTCAGCCTGGAGAAGAGAAGGCTGCGTGGAGACCTCATAGCAGCCTTCCAGTATCGGAAGGGGGCCTATAAGGATGCTGGGGAGAGACTCTTCATTAGGGACTCTAGTGGTAGGACAAGGGGGAATGGGTTTAAACTTAAACAGGGGAACTTTAGGTTAGATATAAGGAAGAAGTTCTTCACAGTGAGGGTGGTGAGGCACTGGAATGGGTTGCCCAAGGAAGTTGTGAATGCTCTAACCCTGGTGGTGTTCAAGGCCAGGTTGGACAGAGCCTTGGGCGACATGGTTTTGTGTGTGGTGTCTCTGCTCACTGCAGGGGGGTTGGAACTAGATGATCTTAAGGTCCTTTCCAGCCCAAACCATTCTGTGATTTTATGATTCTAAATAAGATAAGCCTTCAGGCTTCTGACAAGCAGTTTTGCTGAACTGCACCAGTTCCTGGTAATGAATGTGAATGAAGATCCTCAGATCTCAAACACAAGGGGAATTCTGACATAGCGGCCCACAGCTACATAATAAGGACTTTGCATGCCTCACTATCAGGCAGTCAAGCTGTGATAAAAGATTTTGACTTCATTATGTGCTGAGCATGTCTGAAAATAAATCTCCATGGTACTTCAAGATAGGTGGTAAGAATCAGAGAACCCTAAAGTCAACCTAACCAGAATTAATGTCAATATTTCACCTTTTTAACATAGCTTTTACCTAATTTATACAGTTACCATCAGCAGTACATGTACTGAGAGGCAAGAAAATGGCATTTAAAATACAACAGTATAGTCTTTTTGCTTTTTACTGTTCTCATATAAAAACCCAAAATCTTTCTGTTACAAAGAGAACTGGCTTTTCAAATTATGGATTATACTCCAAATTATATGAAATTATTGTGTTGTGATAAAATATGTGATATGCAATATGTTGTAAAATAAAAGGGGATTATTTAAAGGATAATAATAATACAGACAATCTGTCACAGTATTTTTCATTATTCTAAAGCTGTTGGTTTAGCTATTTTTTCAATGATTAAAGTAAATCTTCAGAGACAAGAAAACAGAACATGACTTCAGTGACACTGCTTTCATTTGTGCAGGCACATGGATTCATTATTGCAGAGCTGTAGGTGACCAATGAGTTTGTAGCATTACCTATTTGCTTTCAATAAAGGAGTATTGGAACATTTTGTTTAAGTAAGTGTCCTATATACACAAATAATTATTCAAATGCTATGACAAAATAACAGATACAGAATTTAAGAAAGGAAAGAGATGTTTTAAAGGTAAAATACTTCCAAACTTTTTCTGTAATCTTGATATTACTGTAATACAAAATCTCCGATGAAAGATACAGCTACAGGGTAAAACAAATAATAGAATAAAAATCTCATCTTTGAGAGCATGACAGAAAAAAATTAAAAGAAAAAAAGAAAAAGAGTGCCCACCTGCATATCAAAAGCATATCCCAGTTCTTAATAGTATTCCTATCAAATATTTGATGTTTTTTCCAAGATCTCAAGTGTAGCTATGTTTTATGCACCTAGGGTCCAAAGCTGCAACAAAAGATAGAGTTTGGGAGCAGGTACGTAAGATGTTCCCTCTAATCACATAGAATTATAGAATCATAGAATAGTTAGGGTTGGAAAGGACCGTAAGATCACCTAGTTCCAATCCCCCTGCCGTGAGCAGAGACACCACACACAAAACCATGACGCCCAAGGCTCTGTCCAGCCTGGCCTTGAACACCACCAGGGTTGGAGCATTCACAACTTCCTTGGGCGACCCATTCCAGTGCCTCACCACCCTCACTGTGAAGAACTTCTTCCTTATATCTAACCTGAACTTCCCCTGTTTAAGTTTAAACCCATTACCCCTTGTCCTATCACTACAGTCCCTAACAAGGAGTCTCTCCCCAGCATCCTTATAGGCCCCCTTCAGATACTGGAAGGCTGCTATGAGGTCTCCACGCACCTTTCTCTTCTCCAGGCTGAACAGCCCCAACTTTCTCAGCCTGTCTTCATAAGGGAGGTCCTCCAGCCCCCTGATCATCCTCGTGGCCCTCCTCTGGACTTGCTCCAACAGCTCCATGTCCTTTTTATGTTGAGAACACCAGAACTGGACACAATACTCCAAGTGAGGTCTCAAACATACAACATAGAATTTAGATGTAAATGTTTCTAACAACACATATAGAAAAAGGGCTATATTAACAGAAAAAGATAGGTTGCATAATATTTCTCATTTTGAAATTTGTTCAGAAATAGAGTTGTGATTGTCAAATTGCCTGTTTTGATTATTAATAAAATGAACGTGGAGGGTCGTAAAGATTTTTCATTCAGTGTTTTTCATTCTTTTACTTTGTTAGAGACTTACAAGGAAATTAAATCTTAAAAAAGGTTCTCAGTAATTGCTAAACTTAATTGTACATTCACCATCACTATTTATTTTTATTTCAGCATTGATTTGAATTTTGGTGTTTTTTTTTAATTTTTTTAGGCTTCTCTTT
>NW_009911442.1:11562-34125 GCF_000696875.1 Nestor notabilis | reverse complement strand
TCCCTATGTCCTCAGTAATACTTTACTTTTATATCTCAAACATTCTTCCAGGATAGGAAAAGAGCTTCTCAAGTTTAGTCTATTTGTTATTGAAAATCTTTGTCCAACCTTTAATTTCAGAGGGCACAGCAAAAGTGGGAAATAAACCTGTATAAGAGAGACATTTCTCCCCATTATTTTCTTACTAAATCCTAAAACAATGTAGTGTAAGAAGAGTATCTGTGTTTAGACCAGAATTTTTCGCCATTTTTTCACTATTTGATAACTTAAATTGGTCTGAGGAAAATGCTGCTGCATTTGTGGCAGAGCAGATGAGCTGCATTTTCTCTCTAGCAATTCAAGAATATCTTGTTCTGCTATCAAGAATGTACATAACATTTTGAAGCCCTCGGAATTCAGACGATAACAGTGGAACTGCAAGGAGCAGGCATGAATCCACTACACAGGTTTTGCAGCACAGGGTTAACAAAAACAGGTCATGACCATAAACATACACGAGGTTTACCTTCTGAAGTAGGTGCAGAAAACGGATTTTCTGCAATGGACTGTATTGGGTTTACGTGACAAGGTTTTGGTAGTGACTGGGCTATGGGAGTGGCTTCTATAAGAAAATGACAGAATCTTCCCTTATGTCAAATGGAGCCAATGCCAGCTGGCTACAAGACAGACCCACCACTGTCTGACAGATCCACCCACTGGCCAAGGCTGAGCCCATCAGTAATGGTGGTAGCATCTCTGGGATGCCCAAAAGAGACTGTGACCCCGTGGGAAGCCTATGATGGAGCAGGTTTGCTGGTACTTGTGATGAACAAGTGTAGGCGTGAACTTCTGACCCCAGGGGGTACCCATGCTGGATCAGTCTGTTCCTGAAGGACTGCAACCCATGGAAGGGACCCATGCTGAAGCAGTCTGCTCCTGAAGGCCTGCACCTATGGAAGGGACCCACGTTGGAGCAGTTCATGGGAGTTGAGTGCATGGGAGTTGAGGACTCACGATGGAGAAGTTGGTGGAAGACTGTCTCTCATGGGAGGGACCCCATGCTGAAGCCAGGGAAAAGTGTGAGGAGACTTTATAAGAGTAAGCAGTGATAGAAAAAGAGGCAATGACTTTAAACTGAAAGAGGGCAGATTTATGTCAGATATTAGGAAGAAATTCTTTACTGTGAGGGTAATGAGGTACTGGAACTGGTTGCCCAGAGAAGCTTGTGGTTATACATCCCTGGCAGTGTTCAAGGCCAGGCTGGACTCTGGATCTTGACCAACTCGGTCTAGTGGAAGGTGTCCCTGCCCACATTAGGGCATTGGAACTAGATGATCTTAAGGTCCCTTCCAACGCAAACCGGTCTATGATGCTATGAGTCTCCCTCTGAGGAGGAAGAGGCAGAGACAATGTGTGATGATCTGACGACAACCCACATTCCCTGTCCCCCTGCACCTCTGGTGGGGGAGGAGACAGAGAATTTGGGAGCAAAGTTAAGCCCAGGAAGAAGGGAGGGATGGTGATTTTGTTTTATTTCTCATATCCTACTCGGATTTGACTGGTAATAAATTTAACAAATTTCCCCAAGTTGAGTCTTTTCTGCCTATGATGGTAATTGCTGAGTGATATCTCTCTCTCCTTGTCTTGATCGATGAGCCTTTCTTTATATCTTTTCTCCCCTGTCCAGCTGAGGACAAGAGTCATAGAGTAGCTTTGGCACACAGCTGACATCTAGCCAGGGTCAACCCAACACATGGACACTACTTGGGATAGTAAGGGCTGGTTCAACTCAGGAAAACAGGGAAAGTTCCGGACTACAAAGCTAGACTGGAGAATGAAGCCATCCTGGGCTCTGGGATTGGGGAAGATTTATTTTCACAGCTTCATTTAGCCTCTGTATTTCAAGAATTATTTTGTTTCAGTAATATGTTTATGTCCTAATAAACTAAACTTTAATAATTAGCAACATTTTGGTGGGTTTGGTTAGTTCACTTTAAAAAAACCCCAAAAGCTATAGTGTTACCTCCGGACCAGAGCTGACTCCTGGTCCCTTTAATCAAAGAGACAACAACAGACAACAGTCCACCTTCAGAGACAAAGATATATACTAAAGAGGGACTCATGGGTTTTTTAGAACAGAAGTGGAAATGAATGGAATATGTTACCTAGGCAACAAAACATCTGCAGCAGTGGTAACTGATACAGAAAGCTGGCCAGCAGGGAATGAGTCTGGTGACAATGTCAGAGAAAGAAACAAGTCTTCCCTTGATGTAAAAGGAGAACAAACCAGAATATTCCAGAAAATAGCAAACATTTTAGAAACTAAGCCCAAGTTTTACCTAGAAGTTAGAAGGTATAAAACTTAACTTCACTGCATTGTTGTACAGCTTTGTCTATAATAATGTGAGGCTACTTTCAAAGGACATCCTTCACTGTGTTCGTTTTAATCATTTAGCAGTCCTTTCAGGATACTTGTCAGCATTAGGCACACCAGTACTGAAGGAGGAGTGTGCAGAAATAGTATAACCTAAATGATTATTTTAAAAATGTGTTCCCATTAAAATCAACATCAAAGTTCCCATTAACTTTACTAAGATGAAGATTTCAGTACCTTATGACCAAAATCAAAGTCATTTCAGTACTTTATGACCAAAATCAAAGTCAGTAAACTCTGGGGAAGGCTTACATTAGGAAGACTGGCTTTACCAATATTGGCTTAGGCCATGGATAAGTTCCTTTCTCTAATACTTTTCTTATAATACCAGGAGGGGTTAAATTAACACTACTTTCAACTTCTGAATATTTTCTAACTTCATACCTTTCAAATGAGTTCAGAAAAGCAGTTTTGAAACAACAACAACAAAACATGTCATTATGGGGGGGAAAAAAAGGAGTTTCTATGACTAAGAAATGAAAAGGTTTCATACTTCAAGTCACTTACACAAATAATGAGACTGGGGAAAATAAAAAGGCAAAATTTATTTTATCTTGTCACTGAAGCTAAAGAACTATTTGAATAGAGGAGCTATGACATTTTCAGTGACACATCTGTTTATCTGTATGTGGTAATCTAAGGGGCCATGTGTCAAGAGTACGTAGGTGCAGGGGGTCGATGGGTGCATATATACAATAAAAATGATAAGTGAAACAAAAGAAGACGATAGAAGGGTTTCAGATCTGTAATATGGATAAAGTGATTGACAGAAAAATAAGATAAACAAAGGCCAGAGAAATCAAATTGACATCATTTTTCTATTTACCACATTCAAAAATAACCCATTTTCATGTGAGAATGAGATTGTAGAAATGGAGACAGATAAAAAACAGCCTGTCAGTTGGTGACATAGCCAGGTAAGTTAAGACCTTATGAATTTTAATAAGTGTGTTGGCCCTGTACAAATTCTTTTTAAGATAGTGACAAACCTTCTGAAAGGAAACAAGATGACATTTTTCATACTGATTAAATGCTTAGAATTAGGTAGATGCTAACCCTCCCTTTCTCCCCCACAGTACTCTACTCAAAACAAGCTGAAATCTGCCATTATCCTGCATATAAAGAATATTCATTATTAGCAGATAGGCAGAGTTTACAGATGACTCTTTTGTCCTTAATGTCCACTTATTGCACTTGCTCTTAGACTAGAGAGACCATTTTGAGTGGTGCAAAATGAGGCAACTGAAAAGCTGTTAGTCACTGAGCTTTACAGTTGAATTTTTTGCGATAGCAGTATGGAAGCAGAATTGGTGCGGTGTCAGCTTACTGAATGTAAATCATACTGAAAGAAGGAAAACGTTATAATACAACCCTTGGGTATAGAGAAGATAAGGTCAGAGATGAGCAAGAAAAAATTCCAACAAGTATGTGATGAGAAAACTTTCAAGCCTTGTGCAATCTAAATCTACCCTCCCTGATAAGTAGCTCCTTCTGTACTGTGTCATCCTTGGAGAAATCCATCGAAATGCATCTGACTGTGCAATCAGCAATGACATTTAGCTACTGGAGACCCTCTTCTTTCCTGTGTCCCACTTTTCTAAGAGAGGGCTTGAATGATGAGAACATAATCACAAAGGTCTGCCTTTTTTTATTTTTAATTTTTAGTTGGGCAGGTGATGTTTCTGAGAAAGAATTTAGGCATTACTTTTCAACCTATTGACAGAAGACTAAATGGATTCCTTAGCTGTCTCCACTCCTTCACCTGTGCTATTTAGCTAAGCAACCACATGCCAAATTATGGATATTAAGCTCAGCTCAAAGCTTCCTGAATTCAGTGCATGACTTTCTACTGAAACAGAGCTCTCTGTATCTGCCCCAACATGACATAACTAAACAAATTTTAACAGCTGTATGCAAGAATTAGTCTAAAGAACACAGTTGTCTAAATATCTATGTAAGTGTTTACGTATGCTATAGGTCTTCCACAAAGTTCTGACCTTACTGGAAACCTGTTTTCAGGGAGATGTGTGAACAGGACAAAAGACATTGAATGAAGTGATTCTAAATTATTTATTTTTAGTCATTACTGATGACCTTATGTATAATTTGTGAGTGACAGAGCATAGCACAGCTATGAATGATTTTTCTGAGGTCATCAGTCATAGGCAGAAATTAATTCTGCATCTACATGTGCCTCATTGCAAATTTTGTTTAGTATAATCATGCTGTTTCAAGAATTATGATTTTTGTATTCCAGCATTTTTCTAAATTTAAGAAATTAACTGCATTAGGCAATGTTGGGTGGAAAACATATCCAACAGGTTTTCATCTAGACATGTACTTTTTATCCAGAACCCTGAGGAAGTAGAGTATTGTTAGTCTTCATATTCTGGGAATGGACAGATTTTTCCTACCGGAAGCTATATTTATGGTAATGTGAGCTGTGTCATCGAATTTTCAATGAGGACATGGCCCTGAATTGAAGAGTAATACATATATTTGGAAACAGCAGTAAAAACAAGTCTATGAAAAAAACCCCTTATTTTTAATTTCCTTAATCTAAAATTAAGTTACCTTAATTATCAAATATTGAAAAATATAATATTTGATCATGTTTAATATACTAACCTAAATACTTTCTCAGTGCACCACAGCAGTAGATTAATTTCATATTAAGAACTAACCTATTGTCTATTAAGAAAGAGCTGCTCCAATGTTAATGGTGAATTCCTGACAGAAGAAACAGTTTTGCCCTTGAAAACTGCCTCAGTCACAGATGAGGATTTGTCTGTACAAAATATACAGAGAAGCTATTTGCAATTAAGAAAGCTCAACTGATTAGATAGATAGGTAGATAGACAGACAGATAGATAGAAACTTTTTAAATGAATAAGTTATCACTGTAGACAGATCTTGGAGCCCATGAATATAAAAGCCCATGAATATAAAAGCCCCTGAATATAAAAATACTTCAAAAATTAATTTAAATTACCTAAAATAAGACATCCTACTAAGCATGTACTGTGCAGATATCTCTTCTGCAGTTGTTTCTCTAACGTCCTAATGAAACATACTCATTTCAAGAAACAATTAAACTGGAGCTACATATTTAAATGGCTCAAACCATCCTGCACAAACTTTGGGTTAGAAAATCCTGTATCAGGCAAAACTCAGATCCTCCTATGCTTTATTAGGAAACTTATAATTGAGAACAGATTGCCAAAAGACCTTTCAGATGAACTTAAGCCCCCTAATAAAGAGACATGAAAGCTTCTGAGCTTCAGACTGTTAGCTGTGCAAAGCAGGACTCATCTGAAATGAGCACTTGTTTGGAGAAAAACATTCCAAATAGCATAATTAGAGAAAATGCCCAAGCTGTGGTGGAAAGAAAGTACTACATACCAAGCATCTTGATCTAGCAGCTGTGGGCCCAGTCTGCTGCGCTTCAGTGCCAATAGCAAACTACCCTTTTGTTTCTACAGGAGCAAAATAGGACACATAATTACTAATAACTGGAACTACTAGAAACACATAAAAGTTTGGCTTTATATCCAGGCTTCTTTATTGAAAATAAAAACACATCAAGAGATAAATAGGCAAATAAAACCTCAGAAAACTCATCACAGTATTCCAGTAGTTAACGTTCAGGTAGAAAGATGAAAGCTCTCTCTTTTTTACAAGGAGCCACAAAAAGAAGACAAGGGACAAACGAGTACAAGTTGCTCGAGAAGAGGTTTCATCTTCATATAAGAAATAAATTTTTTACAGTGTGAACAATCATCCACAGGAACAATGTCACCAGGGATGTGGTAGAGTCCTCATCACTGAAGGGTTTCAAGTTGTGATTGGACAGGTGCCAGACAATCTCATCTAGGGTCCCTTTCCCATAAAAGTTTGGATCAGACAGTAATTCAAGGTCCCATCCAGTCTGGCCTGTTCTGTCCGTATCCCAGCACATCAGACATAACTTTTTCAACCAATTTTCAATAACATTTAAAAACCCTCCATAATTGCCCTATTTCTTTAGCTTTTTGGGAAACTAGCTAATAAATAGTGAATTCTAACTGGAACTGGTTTTGTTTGTTGTTATATTTGGTGTTTAGAGAAAATTAAGTTTAAAGTAACATTCTCCACAAAACATTTAATTAATAAAACTGCCAAACTGTTCAAGTGGGGTGAGGTTTTTTTGGCTATTGGTTTGTTGGATTTTTGGAGGGGGTTTGTTGCGTTTTGGTTTGTTTTGTTTTTTTTTTTGTGGTGGTGCTGTTCTTTTTTACCTACTCTTCTCTGCATTTATTTATATCTCTGATCAAACTTGACATGGAAGACCAGAGGCATCTCATGTTTTCATCAGTTCTTAACACACTATGTCCATAACTCGAGAAAATCCCATGAATAGAAGACTGACAATAACAAGGTCTCAAAGATAGAAATTGCTCCATCCTTTGTTCTTTGTTCAAAAAGTTACATACAGACCAAACAAATAAGTACAAGAAATTCTCTCTTGCCACACTACCCAGGCATACATCACTAAATGTTTGAACACTCCAAGAAAGTCCCACAGAGTAGCAAGTTACCCCACAGTAGCAACATGCAAAGTCTGTCCTTTGGGCACAGGCTTAATCTGTGGCTCTCATAGAAAATACAAGGTATATTGAGGTAATTTCACTTTCTAGTGAAAGTTGTATACATTTCCTTTCATGATTTACAGGATGCTACTAGACAAGAATGTACACTTGGGTAGGTTTCATAGAGCAGATGATGCCAGGTAATTTGCAAAGCCACAATAATCTGTATACGCACCAAAGCACAAAATTTTCTGAAACAGGTTCAAATTACTTCTGAAAAATCAGCATTAAATTGAACACAATCTTTTAATTTCTGATTCTGTCAAACAGTTTGGGTGTGACCTTAGACCAGTTACTTAACTTGTGAGCCATGAGGCATAGGGAATTAATGAGCGTTTAGATCTATAGGTACTTTTGTTTTTACAGATTTATTAGACATATTATACAAAGACCCTGATTTAAATACCTCTTCACTGAACTTTGTACCTTTAATACATCTATTCTTTAAATCCATTTACTGTGACAGGAAAAAAAACGTCAAATAAGGTTTCTATCAGTAAATTTTAAAAAACATAAGAAATTCAACAACAGGCAATGAGATCTCATGGGAGGCATAGTTAGGCAGAACAGGCAGTCATTTCAAAGCTCAGTCTTTTCCAAATAAGCTAAAGGAAATTAAAATGCATTCCAAAGAATGCAACAATACTATGCAGAAGGTATAAAAAAATTAAAATAGCAACATTTAAAACTGATTCTCTTGCCACAGAAGATTATGCAAGGTTCTAGCTGAGATTTAAATTTTAAAAATCATGGGTTTTTAAATTAGTTTGAACTTTTTTAACCTGATTCCTGCTCAATTTCTCTCTAACATCAGTGGTCTTACCTTCTCTGCCCTGGTGCAAGTAACTAGAATGATTTAGGTAGCTCATTTTGCCAGTTAGGATTACGATTAAGCTTATAGTGACAAGACATATCTGGAAATGTTTCAGTAGTACATGGTTAATTTCCTATATACTTTTTTCCAGGGGAAAAAAAATGACATTACCTAAAAGTTGTATTTCAAAGTGGAAACACCCCCTCACACTAAAATAGCAACATTCCCCATAAAACAAAAAGCACAACTGTAATAGTGAGCAAGAACATTTGTCAAAACACCCTTCTCATTGGTATGACCTTTCTTTTCCTCCTTCTTTTTCATGCTTGCTTTCGTTTATGTTTTTCTTTAAGAATAATGTGTATAGTGATTTCTATACTCTTGTGGTTAATTTGAAAAATTCATTTGTTTCTCTTTGTTTCTCTTCATTCAGATTCAAAGCTTGAAGCAACTTACTAGCATCTAGCAAATGCATATTGTACTACATCTCTCAATAAATAGACTTTTCAGTCACAATTCAAAGTGAAGTTTGTGGCTTTTCCTTATTGAAACCCTAGTGGGAAAAATCTTTTATTTATATGTAATCATACCAGTTGCAGCAACAATGACAAAGATATGCATTCATCCAAACTCCACCTCCGAAACTCTGAGATTTCAATTGTTTAGAAGCTTCACAAAATGTTCTTGTGTTTGGATTAATCTGTGGAGACCATCTTTGTGGATAAAAAGCAATCTCATCTTGAAATCCAGTGGGTACCACAACAACAAAGGGTAACACCAAACAAACAAATTGAAAACAGAATAAAGAGATATAAAAAAGTTATAAAAAAGATATAAACTTGTGGAGATAAATCTGGCATTATACAGAAGGAGGTGCATAACAGAGTTTCAACATGAAACAGTGAAACGGAGATTGCTTCTTTTAGCTACTTCCTCCCCTTTTCAGGTTGAATATGCTTCCTGGAAAACAATCTCTTCCTACTCTTTTGCTGCACCAAAGAACTCTACATTGTCCAAGTAATAGTAAATCAAAAGCAGGCCAAGCCTATACACAGCAAACTGTCTTTCAATATATGATGCACATATGCCCAAAATATGCATATACAGTTTTCTTGTAGTCTTCGCAAATATAACTATGGGCTAACAATGAAATATATATAGCCTGATACTCAAATATTATAACAAATATACCTCCACCAAAGCTAATGTGAGACAAGCTGGGGAACTGGTCAGCTTTCTCAGAGTTCAATAGGAACAGAAGCTAGGAGTAGCAAGGGGATTCACTACAGCAGTTACTGTGACTACCTCTTGATTATAGACATTACACACAATATTACGTAGTTTATAATATTTTCTCTTGTTCAAAAAAAAAAAAAACCCACAAAAAAAACCCCGACCCAAATCCAGACATAGTGCCCCCATCCTCAAATCCAACAATACCAATAAACCAGGAACATAGTTTTTGTTCCAAACTAGTATAGAAGCACCTGAAGTTTCGTGAATTACTGAAGTCCTTCTCTCTATATCATTGTCTAGTATCCTTTTTTGAGGAAGATGTCACACCATCTCCTTTTGATTCAAATGACTTGTGAACTTGAGTTCTTTCATCTTCTACAGTGGAAATTTTTAGCAGCAGTGCCAGAAAGAACAACAATTAACCTGGGGTACTCATGTACACTCTCAGACTTGTAAAGGTATTTCCAGATACAAACTGTGGGGGGTAAAAGCCTTCTTTCGTTTGTTCAGAAAGGTAAGAATATTGCTCAGAGTGTGTTTGACTTGGAAGTCAGTTCTCTGTGGGAGAGTACAGCAGCCATGACTTTATACAGCCACTGAATAAGCCAATGTACACAACTAACACTATAAAGGTTAGGACTATTACATTTTACCTGTCATTCTTCTGCCTAATATGAATACATTAGAATATTATCCTTTTTTAAACCATGCTTCAAATAATACTTTAAGAATGGTCCCTGACATATTATGGTAATTTTGATCTTGTACGTTCCCAAGATGCTTCAGAAATACCATCTGTCATTAAAATGCAGCTCCATTTAGTCATATATTTATGTAGACTGTAGATAATATTTCATTAAAAGCCAGATTATTTATATTAGATGGTAGTTTTATTAGAAATAACTTGCATAAAAAAATAAATTACCACCAGCTTTGTGAATATTTGCACATTTCTTAATGATCTGGATATGACTCATATTCCATAAAAGCTATGTGAGGTCACTTCCTTTGCATATTAAAACATGAGATAGTATATCACATAATAAATCAACATTTATTTAGTAGTGAAACAGCATTTCATCAATTCACCTCCATTTCTCCAAAATATAAGCACTGAATCTACTATTCTTCATAGCCTTTTTTTTTGAGTAACCAAGAGGACTTGAAAATAAGCCCCTCCAAAACCAAAAAATAAGAATTTCTTCCCATGATGTTTTTCCATGTTATTTTCTTTAGGTCACTAGTTAAAATTGTGCATGCAGAATCAATCTCTCTTAAAGAGCAAGCAAAATATTAATGGTGAAAAAAATCTTCAAGTTAGCTACAAAAACTTTTATTGTCCTTACTTCTTTTTTGTCATCACTTCTCCTTAAATTTTTTTCTGTACTGTCATATATCTTATATGTCACCTACATATTGGTTTGACTAATATTTTTCTAGAGGTAGGTGGTATGGAGTGCAGATACACTTTAATTAAAACCTGTCTAGTGATTCAGTGGATAGGTTGAAAAAGTTTGAATAGGAAAAAATGCCCCTTCTTACGTCACATTTATATGTGATATGTTTTTTCATTTATGACAACAAACAGCTTATTCAACAGCTATTACAGTAAAGGCTAATAATTTAATTCTTTAAGATACATTAGGGTAGGTACTTGCACATAATGCCCATAAAAACCTTAAGTCAATGAGGTTACTGAAATTTTATGTAGTGTCACTTACAAAAGCAATGCAAGGATCAAGCCTAATATATCTGTATTTAAGCATCTAAACAATTTGCAACTCAAAGAATTTCCAGCGAACAATATATTATGTTGCTTAAATTCACATATTTGCATTGTGAATAATATGCTTACAAATTTAAAGTAAGCATTTTTCCAGAATGAAGAAGATGAGAACACTTCTTTTGCTAGCCTATATTTTCATGGGTTAAAACATAGTTAATACTTGATAACTACCTTCCAATCACATACTATTTTTCATGTTTTCATGCATAGTTTTTCAATTTTCCCTTCAACGTGCATAAGAGTGCTGTCAATACTTAGTAAAATAACAAGTGTTAAAGCATCTCAACACCTTTCTAAGCTAGATATTTACTCACTTGATAGAGGCAAAGTAGAAAAACAAACACCACATTCACGAAAAATGGTACAACAATTACGTGTCAAGAGCCATGATTAGAAATCAGGTATTCTGTTGTTCAGTATTTTGCTCAAAGCCATCAGAGTCCCTCCTTTCACTCTCTACGACTCACTGAATTTTTAGTATAATGTAATCATCCCAAAGTACTCATACAATTAGAGACTTTAAACTTCATTATTACTGATAGAATTTGGACTAATTAATAATTCTCAAAAGAACACTTAGCATAATCTACATTTTGACAATAGAGCATGAAAATTAAAAGAACAAATGTATGCACATTTCCAGCTGTATTTGAATTATGACAGTGACATTAATAACTTGTTATATTCATTGCTCAGCATTTATATAAATTGCTCATAGACTACAATAAACATAATTAAAATTAATGAAACCTAAAGAATACACACAGGAACAGATGTCAATGTCAATTGTATTTGCTGCTTAAAAAGAAATCTGAAGTCAGAGGTTTGGATTTGATATTTGATTTACATGATAGTTGACTGGTGTATGATTAATTTATACAAGTTATCTTTCTTAATTTTCTGCTACTTAAATGCTAGTAAGAGGTTACCAAAATGAAGCAATTATTTATGAAAGAATTCTGTGTTAAATTCTACATGTTAATCCAAAGTAGTTTCTGCAGTGATGGAACGTGTAAAACTTTTATATCTTACAATGAAATTCTTCTGACTGCTCTGACAGTATTATGGCTTCAGTTTCAGATAAAGGCAAGTAAGTTGGCCTATATCTAATACATATTTATTTTAGCTGTATGTTTATTATGTGGTCTGTATCTAAAATCAAGTTTGAGTCTCTGGCTCAGATATTTCAAAGGTCTTTTTCTGAATTACATTCTGTACCTTCAGTAAATTCTTTAGATATAAGCTTTGACACCCAAGCATAGAATAATAAGACTGTGCCTCTAAACCTGTGCCTTGCCCATAATCAGGAAGTAGAAGACTATTTTCCAAGAGTTTAAGTACAATAGTATTTCCTTATTCTACAAAAAGTATCATAGGGTTTTGACTTTACTTGAATTAATCCTTTCCAAAGACAGGCTCATGAGATGCTATGGAAACCTCATACTGTTTACAGGCAAGGATTAAAATTATAGAAAATGTTAGTTGCAAATAATACATCATAAGGTTTAAAGATGATTATGCAGTAGATCTGTGTCAAATTACTCCAGCTAAGAGTAAAGCCTAAATTCATCAATGGAGGCAAGGAATCAGGGCTGCCAGTGTTTCACTACTAGGCCTAAACTTTTGGTTTAGACTCCCATTAGCCTGCAGCTTAAAGACATCACACTGAGCTTAACTCATGCCTGCCATGAGCTAGGCCAGCCCCTAATGATGCCAAGCCAATATGTCTCTTCCTATTTCCACCACAACCCTACATAGCAGAAACTGAAGATAAAACATAGACTATTTCTACTTGGTACTTTTACAGTCTAGCTGTTCTGCATGTGAATGATCTGGAAACAGTTATAAAAGCTTAAAGCTCCCAAAACTTCTATTTGACATTAATTTGGATTTGTTTCCTATACTGTTTATGAAGAATGCAGAATCACCGCAGTTCTGTTTTGAAAGCTAAACATACATATATAGATACATAAAAACAACTAAGCACTGAAAAGCAATGCTTTGAAAGATAAAAAACAAGAAAGGTAACAAGGAATTATATCTTTTACCTCAGAGCCTTATTTCTTATCTCCTGTTTTCAAAGTTCTCATCTGGGATGTCCTTTTCAGGCTGTTTTATCTCTCTGCATATGTGTAAGGCAAAATTTTACATAGCTGTTGCAAAAAGAAATTATGAAGTCAGAAAAAATGGTTCCAAAAATAATCCACAAGTGGCTCCAAAAAAAGATAGTCTTCCCATTTAGGAAATGAATACATCTAAGAAGACTCATTTAAAATGGCCTATTATTAACTTCAACCTTCATGTGAAGGGTTTGATTACTCTCATTGGCAACTTTTGAAATTACAATCCTGTGTACAAAAATGCATTTGCAGAGGACTTGCTCTTTTATTTTTGAATACTTCCTTCCCCAATGCTGAGTACAAATCAAACATGTTTTTCACCCACAATCTGCAATTCTTTTATGAATGAGCAACAGCAATGGTGTATGCAGATAAACCCAGAAGCTGCACACTTAGCTTTCTAAAATTTGGCTCACAAGTAGAGGCAAGTAACATACATTGATCTACATCAACACTATTTCTCTGGGTTGTTAGCTACTGTTTCTTTCTTGAACTGCCACAGATTTATCACATCATACTGCATTGAGAAAGACACTTACTCATATTTAATGATGTTTCAAAACCAGCTGACATGCTGTCCTTTGAGATCTCTGATATTCATGGAAAGTATCATTCTTAACATGAATGTAAATTTAAGTATAGAGCTCATAGCTTCATTTGACTGTTCACCAAGGTGTCCTTCAGATTTAATAAAGAGGTCACCATAGTTCAGATTTATGAATAAATGGAGTTCATTTCTGTGATTCTACAGTTCCGTGCAATCCAGTTACTGCTTGCAATTTTACATGGCCTTGACTTAAATAGTCAATTATTGTTTTGCTCAATTGCTCAATGTAAAGGACTCTTCATTTTGCCACCGAAGCATTGATAGATAATGCTAAGATGTTTTTTCCTAATGAATGGTGAAGCTGCAATTCTAGATTTCAGTGAAATTGAAATTGTCTTCTGGAAGCTGCTTTGCTTCATTTTCTCAAGCCAGTGAAGAGACTAATCACTCTATCTTACTAATTGTATACCTCCATAAATAATTTTGCAAGCCATCACATTAACAAGCTTGCTTTTCAAACTGGTTTCCCTGCAGTATTAACCATCCTGAACATCACCTGCTTAACCCCTACCTGAAATCTTAATATTCTGAGAACAGCTCCTGATAGCTCCTGGAAAAACAAAGCAAACCAAAAGTCTTAACAAAAAGGCAGCACTGTAAGTCTTCTAGATTCATAAATATGTAACTGAAAAAAAAATCAAATGTTAGCATTGTTTCTAAAGAGTTTTTGAAATAAAAAGAAATACAGAGAGAAGGGGGGTGGGGGGCAGACAGGGAAGGCAAAAAGAGGCAGAAAACTTCTGCAAATCAAACCTGCGACAGTGTCCTCCTTGAGCTGAGGTTCTGTGATCCTCTATTTGTTTTTGAATGCCTTCTCAGAACCAGTACTACTGTGCTTGCTACAACTGCTTCTCATTCATTAGTGATTTAGATATCTTGCCAAAATGCCAAGATACACATAGCAGCGTACAGACAGTACTTCTCTTGACAAAGCAGTCACAGACAGATACTCTTCCTGATGCTTTACTGTCAATCAATATAATGAATGAACTAACCATCGATGGTTTCTGAAGCATGCTTGAATACATATAAAGCCACTTACACAAGTACAGAGAGGACTCTTACTTCTGAATTAGGTCATTCATTTGTCTTGGTTTTAAAAGAGTTGCAGAGGGGAAAAAAAAAGGTAATTTCATTGCCTGGGGATGCAGAGATGCTTGAAACAGAAACAGAATACCTGTTGTTAGTTATGCATGTATAAATTAGGAGGAATCTGCTCTGAAAATGTTACTTATTGAGCTACTAAGAAAATGCCTAACTGCTGCCAGAGGCAATGCATTATCCATAACAAAGCTGCATACGGGATCTGGTGCTGTGCTAAGCTAATTCCCTGTAATGCTTCATCTTATGCAAACTACCCCTCAGAATTTACACCACAAAATGTGTGATTTCTTTGCATATCTTAAACTCTATGCAGCAGGAGGGTGACCAGCAATTTTTGTGTTGCTCAGAGTAGAAAAAGACTTTGAAGTATACTATTTTAACCACAATGCTGAACATTTCCATGGTTCTTTTGTCAAATGAGCACTAGCTGTTAAGTCTCATGAAATCCTTATGAGATACATGAAAGATATGAATGCTAAGAAACATGGACACTTTTGTTTGAAACAGTTAATATCACTGTATAAAAGCAAAAAAATATATGTTCAACGATGAAAGGTACCTCACACTATTGAAATTACATTTAATTGATATTGTTGAGAAATTTTAATTTGCAATATATTAACTAAGCAGAAATTTTAAGAACACTCTTTCTTCCAGTAATCATTCTCCCTGACTATGGATGATTTTGCTAAAGAATCACAGACAAACTCAGGTTGAAGGGACTTTAGGAGGTCATTAGTCTTACCTCGTGCTCAGAATCACCTATGAGATCAGATTTGATTGCTCAGAACATCTAATTTCGATTTAGGCACACTTCATCTTATCCAAACAGTGAGTACCTCTGTGAAGACCTTGGCGTAATCCTCTCGGCAATCAAGTAATGGGTGTTGGAAAGCCAGGTATTGGTTAAACCTCAACAAAGTAATACCTTCCCCAGGCTTAGCAAGGTCCAGTCATTTGGCTTCTCCTCACAGACCACGTGCTCCAGCTCCCAGCCATCCTGGACGTTCTTCCCTGAACTCACCCATTTCCCAATGCCTTTCTTGTACTGAGTGAAGGCAAAAAACCTGGGTGCAGACTGTGGTCTAAAGAGTGCGAACAAAGGGGTATGATCCCTTCCTGCATTCTCCTGGCTATCCCGCTGTTCATGCAGCCCAGGGTGCTGCTGGCCATCTCTACTCCCAGGGTACACTGCTGGCTCACATGAAGCTTGCTGCCTGCCATGGACACCCAGGGTGTTTTCCACAGAGCTGCTCCCAAGCAAGCTCATTGCCAAGATGTCTCATTGTAGAGGCTCTTCATTCCCTGATGTGGGGCTGAGCATTTGTCCCACCATGCTGAATTGTGTGGTGTTCCTGTTTGGCCTGTTCCTCCAGCCTCTCTGGGTCCCACTTAATGCTCTGTCCTCAAGCATTCTAGCTGGTCCCTCCAATTTGGTGTTACCTGGGAACCTCAAGAGCATGCACTCTGTTGCCTCCTTCATTTCATTAAGAAACATGTGAAACAGGACTGGTCCAAGGACACATCTTAGAAATCATTGTGATACTCTGCTGATTGTGTATGTATGATCCATTATACCATGGCCCTTTGAGAGCAGCTATCCAATCATTTCTTTTACCTATCTACTTGGTCACCCATCCAGATGATAATATCCTACCTGAAATATGAATATATTGTGGTAGACAATGTCTAAAGCCTAGCTTCATTTGAGGTAAATTACGTTCTCTCTGCTGACAAATCCATGCAGATTGTCACAGAAGGCAATCAGGCAGGTCAAGCATGATTTACCCTCAGCAAATCCATGTTGACTGCACCCAGTCACCTTCTCTCTAATGTTCTCACAACAGTGCTTTAATAGGACTTGCTGCATGGTTTACCCAATAGCTGAGATGAGCCTGTTTAGTCTTTTCCTCCCCAGACTATCTTTCTGACTCTATGAAGATGGGAGGACATTTTTCTTCAGTCATTGCCTAACTTCTGCAATGTCTCTGACTTTACAGGGATGATAGAGAATACTTCACAATGGCACCGGTCAGCTCTTTTGGCACCCTAGCATACAGCCCACTGGGTTTTACAAACTTGTTTGAGTAGACTTTGCTCAGGTAATCCCTTTCTCAGTCCCTGTTCAGCTGATAGCTGATCTCATCATAAAGTTTCAGTTCTGTGAATTCTCTGTGTGTTCCTTCTCTAGCTTTTATTTCTTACGAACACACTGTGGTTCATCATTGTAATTCTAGATCCACAGTGCACCATGGAATCTGTAAGCTGGCTGAAAAATATAGGGCTGAATTGGGTTTCCTGCTGGTACCAGAGGGACTACAGGGGTAGTTTCTATGAGAAGATACCAGAAGCTTCCCCAGTGGCAAATAGAGAGAATGCCAACTGGCTCCAAGACAGACTCACCATTGGCCAAGGCTGAGCCCATCAGTGACAGTGGTAGCGCCTCTGGGATAATGTATTTAAGGGGAAAAAAGTTGCTGCACAACAGTAGCTGGAAGGAAGGAGAGAGAATATGTGAGAGAAACAACTATGTCCCTCTACAGCCCATGAAGGTCCATGGTGGAGCAGATATCCACTTGCAGCCCGTGGAGGACCCTACACTGGAGCAGAGGTATGACTGAAGGAGGCTGCTATGCCATGGGAAGCCTGAACTGGAACAGGGTTCTGACAGGACTTGTGACTGTGTTCCCAAAAGACTGCACCCATGGAAGGGAACTATGCTGGAGAAGTCTGTTCCTGAAGGGCTGCACCCATGGAAGGGACCCCCAGTGGAGCAGTCTGTTCCTGAAGGGCTGCACCTATGGAAGGAACCCACACTGGAGCAGTTCATGAAGAACTGCAGCCCGTGGGAAGGACTCACATTGGGGAAGTTCATGAAGGACTGTCTCCTGTGGGAGGGACTCCATGCTGGATCTGGGGAAGAGTGTGAGGAGTCTTGCCCTGAGGAGGAAGGAGCAGCAGAGACAACGTGTGATGAACTGATCACAACCCCCATTCGCTGTCCCCCTGCGCTGATGGAGTGGGGAAGGTAGAGAAAAGCAGGAGTAAAGTTGAGCCTGGGAAGAAGGGAGGAGTGAGGGGAAGATGTTTTAAGATGTGTTATTATTTCTCATTATCCAACTCTGATTGGTAATAAATTAATACTAATTCATAATTAATAATTTCCCCACATTGAATCTGTTTTGCCTGTGGTGTATGTGGTGTGTGATCTCTTATGTCCTTATCTTGATCAACTAACTTTTTGTCATATTTTTCTCTGACTGTTCAGCTGAGGGGGCTTGCAGGGGTGTGATAGAGGTACAATTTTCTGTGACAATCTAATACTTTCAAAATTAAGATAACTGTTTAAGAGTCAAAATCTGACTAGACACAGTTCTGAGCAACCTGCTCTAGCTGACCCTGTTTGAACAGAGAAGGGGAGCTAGACTAGATGATCTCCAGAGGTCTTTTCCAACATCAATGAGTCTGTGAATCTATCAATCTACTTTCTACTTTGAAACAACTTCTGCAGAAGCAATCTAATAAACTCTGCTTGCACCAGTCTATCACTGCCAGCCAAAGAAGTATGTCATTAGATCTTTTTTTGGGCATCTAGACTCCATGTTCTATAAAAAAGAAACCAGGAATGACTGGCAACATTTTGGTTACAGACAATAACACCAATGATGCTTAAACATAAAACTACAACAGCAAGAAAAACCAGTGTACATGTCATAGGATTTGGAGCCTTGATGTGTCTATATATGAAGTTCAAGATTTAGTTTACAACCTCAAACTAAGTCCTGAAGTGCTCTGAAAACTTTGAAGGGATTTTTCTCATAAATTGGCTGGGAAGGAATCAAGAAGGTATTTCCAAAACATACATGATATTCTTTCAGAGAGGATTATGTTGTCTTATAAGTGAGATATTCTCACTTGGGAAAGACATTCTTGCAACTGTTGTTGATGTTAGCAAACAAATATGATTAAACACACTCTGGTCAGATCTGTTGTTATCTCAACCCTTCGTGCCCCACGTTGGGCACGTTGGGTTAGCAAAATAAGAGGACTGGACTTTCCTCTACCATTTCAACCCACCCAGTGTGAAGCAAGACCCTATGGTCATGCAAGTTTAGCAGTACCAGGTTAACTAGCTATGAAAGATATGATGTAGGATCAGGAATCTATATGAAAAACTTTGCCTTAGTCAGGCTGTCAACAGAATTTAATTTTCACATGAAACCTTTTTTCCCACCTTTATAAGAAATAAAAGAATTCAAATACTTTGATTATTTTTAATCTGTATCATGTGATATCAGTGATAAAATTGATCACTCCTTAGAAGAGGTATGCTCCAACTGTAAATCCAAAACGTGACTAAGCATTAATCGCTTAGCAGTGGAATATACAATGTTCTTTAGCTAATGGCTTTTTTCACAATTTTTTCACTGTAGTGAAGCTTAAAAGCCAAAAAGAATGAGTATAAATTAATATAGTAGATATTACCATCATCAAGAACTCAAAAGCTGGTTTATATTTAATTAATCCATATGTTTATATATATAATTTAAGCGTCACAGAACATACAGCATATTATAAAATGCGATAACTTAGAAAGTAATTTAAAAAGTCATAGTTATAGTAATTATTCTTATTTTGTGGAAATAGAGAAGTCAGTAAAAATAATATGATCATGCAGAAAGGTTCAAAAGAAAACAACAAAGTTGGTCTTTTTTAAATCTGAAGATATTCACAGGAGAAGTTTAAATTTATTAAAGAGTGACTGAATCTGTGTGGATGTGTATGTGCGTACATGAGAGAGGAATATTGACTAATATAATCACTACCTTGGGAAAGGCATTATATTAATTAACATACAAACAATTAACATAAATAGTCTAAACTATTTTGTATTTCTGATTTAAGAGCTACTGTTTGATCAGACTGTCCTGGAAACTGTCGAGTGTGATCTGATTAGTACTTAACAATGACTTGCTTTAAGAATACATAGTCTCTATACGATAACAAAATCATAGCCCCAGAGGACAGAATTAGAGATTATTATCACATTTTTTGATGAGAGTGAATTGAATTATTAAGCATTAAGTCTTTCTGGAAAAAAATCATGACTATTTCATTTTAAATTCATACAGCTAACATTATTATTATGGGCATCAAGTCTTACACTGATTACTCTAATAAAATAACTTACTGCCAAAGTTAATTTGTAAAGGTTCTGCTAACTGAGAGCCTTGAAGTTTAGCTCATTTTGTTTTGCCAGCTAGGCAAAAGTTAAACATTTGACCTTTTGCCTTCCCACCACACACCTATTACAGATATAATGCTCTCTCCAAACTGGATTATCTACTATGCATACTGCTACCTCTGGGGTCAGTGAGTGATACAAGGGGCATTAAAAGTGTAAATAGATACTGAAGGAAGGGCACACTGCCTGCAGCTAGAGTCAGCCCACTCCACAAAAGGTCTTCCAAATCCATGCAAAAAACTTTGATCTCACTCCTGCTACTATTCTTTTAGTGGCAGAAGGTTAAATGGGATGACAAACTAAGGAAATTGTACGTTTGTGTTCAGAAGCGGCACCTGAGCATTGAGTGGCTTGGTATACCAGGTTTCAGATGACCCTGGCACTCCTCTCCGGTTAGACACAGCTTAGTTAAGAGAAGAGCTCTCACTTTCTGGCAGCTGCAGAAAGAGAATTAGTAACTCTTGCTCCTATTGCATAGTACTGACAACCACATCTCAGCAGTGACAGAAAAAGGCCTCTAGACTGTAAGGAAGGACTAGGCAGCTAGTCGTCCATTGCTGAACCCTTTGCTACAGTGGCAGCACCAGTGACCCCAGCAGGGGTCACTTAGAGCCTTATCTGCCCTATTTGCAATCTGGACAGACTCTAGCCTGGCCCTACCAAGAAAAAGTACATCATGTAGAAGGAAAGCATACCTAAACTCAGTAGATACGAGTGTGGTCTCCTTAATGGCACAGCTATGTTTCTGTAAGGGCAATTGCACAGTGCCATAACCACCTACTGTGGTTATCCAGTGTGGAAGAAATGGAGAAAAGGAGTCCTAGAGGGTGATAGGCTTATAGGAATAGGATTAATTCCTTCAAACTAGCATACATTTGTTGACAGATTTCAAGCACTAAAGAAGACTTCTGTGCCACCTTCAGTAAAGGTGGGTGCTATCACCATGAAAAAAAATAAAGCTAGAAAGTGAATGAGCACCAAGTGCGAGCAATGGGGACTAATGTTCCAAGCACGGTGGTTGTCCAGAGCAAAACCAGGAAACAGAACAGGACTCCCTAGACTTGAATATTTTATAGGAAACCCATTTCTCCAGTGAACTTTATTGCCTTACAATCAACTCCATCTCAAAGAAGAAATGACTGAAAAACTCAGAATTGGGCAAGTTCTGTCACTGGCTTGACGGATAAAAATGAACAAGTAATTTCTTTTATGTTCTTCCTTAGCTTCACAGCCCAGAGTATTGCAAAATGATGCCTGCCGTCTGTTTTGAACATATCGAGTCCAATGGAGAACTACATTATTCATGTTTCCAGTACTTGAAGGACTTCTTGTACCGATAGATGTTCCTAGCTCTATTTTTATAGAGTTCCATTTTTAATGTATACATTTCTCTCTCTTCTTCATTGCCTGGGTGATCCTGATTTATAAGCACTGTAGGTCAACTAGAAAAATTTTTGATTTTCTGAGATCTCTCTTTGAAAATGAAATGGCTGTTTTGAGGAGTAAAAATTGGCATAGAGCTGAAAAAAAGTGGAGCACATATAAATAAATACATCCTTGTAGCCATAGAAGGATGATGATGGGGGTTATCAAAACTATATATGACCTTTATTCTCTCTGCTGCTGGCAATTTCTGGAAAACAGAAAGCTTTGCTGCAGTTACAGCTGAAAACCCAAAGGCATATATGTAGCTATTATAGTGTTTCCATACTGAGGTGTTCCAAAGCTAGGGAAGATTTTATTTTAGAATTCAACCTAAGAAAAATAATTCCCACACTGGAGAGGATCTTTAAGAATCATAACAGATATTGACAATTAATAAACTAAAGTTGAGGCAGTTTGGGCAGATTTCATCCTTACCTACATGTGTAGGTGGCACAATAAACCGCCAATGTGATTGTGAGGTGTCTCAAAATATATAATGATTATGGTGTTACATTTGATTAGAACAGAATGCATGCAATCATCATTTCAATATCATGCTGAGCCAGTAGGATATTGTCTGATCCTTTTTGGCCTTCTTAATGCTTCACAATTCCACCAGCAATTTCCTCCAAATTTTTTACTAGCTTTACTTTCACCTTCAATTAGGTCGTTCTAGTTAAAAGTAAAATTAAAACACTGAGCCTGAGCAGCATCTAACATATTTTAAACATTAATTTAATAAAAAAAATTAAAGCCAGAATAAGATGTACATTTATCAGCCTTTGTTTTCCATGTCACTACAAAAATATCTTAGATGACTTGGGAATGGTCATAACCAGCACTTCTTATTTTAAAAGATTATATTCCTTGTTATGAATTATAGATGTATTAATTGTAGAATTTCATCTTTAATGTTGAACTGCAGGCATATTATGGGGCATAAACTTTATTAATGTAACTGAGAGTGCTCAAATTCATTTACTTGTCTTGCTGCTGTACTAAGTCAGATAGTTTTTCAACAGTGGTTCTATGTTTGAATTTCCTACACAGAGCAGAAAAGCTGTGAGTAGGTAAAAAAGTACTCCACTCCCACTTTGCTTTCTTTTCCACAGGGTCACTATGACTAGCAAGGGTAAAGGAAGAGGAAAAGCCACAGTTTCAATGGTCTGCGCATTTCAGTTAGGA
>NW_009911442.1:0-11531 GCF_000696875.1 Nestor notabilis | reverse complement strand
TAATTCCTGCTTTCTCCTCTAAGAACATTAATAAATGCAGTATATAAAACAAAATCTTGTGATCTGCTTTATTGTGGCTCAGTTATTGTGTTCTGAAGGCAGAAATGGAAAATTACCCAGTATTCATTTTACTACATTTAGATTGAATTTCATAAACAAGGTACAGAGAAACCAATTAATATTTTAAAATGAATTATTGAAAAACTACCTCAGCCTAACCCAATCAGTTACCTTTATGAATCAAATACCTTTATGACCCCAGAAACCATGCCAGAAGACTAGGTGCTGCTGCAATCTTTTTGTATATTATACCAGTTGATGATAAACTCTTGTCATTAGCTCAAAAACTTTTGATGGTTAAGCTTCATATAAGCTGTTTCTACAAAATATTGGTATCATCATTGACACCAAATGATTTCACACCATAAGAGGTATTTCTCATCTTCTTGCAAGGATTTGAAACAAAATAAAATTATATAGGTAGTATGGTACATTTAACTAAAAATTGAAGTCTGCCTGGACCAAACCTGTATTGCTGCATGATTAGCACAGATTTAGTGAGAATCTCTCCTGCTCCATCTTGCAAATAAAAAACCACACAGACATGTGTGGGCCGTACTGAAGATGAAAAATATCCAGCCTTGAAAGGAAACAGAAATAATTTTCTATTAAAAATAATTATGCATTTTAATTATCCTGCTGTAAGTAGCATCTATCTTTCAAGTTTGAGAGAGGCTTTTGCAATCTCAATGGAATCTACAAATTTTTCTTTCCCAAATGCAAGTATAACAGCCTAGGGATTTGTGGCATTTGGCTTTGCACTGTGTAGAACTCACCCTTTTAATTTGGCCAGTTTAAAGAGAACAGAACTGTTTTTTTCTTAATTGCACAGAGAAGTATAATATGTACTTCCCTGCACAGTCTCCAGTTCAGCTGAATGAAAGGAAGGTTCATTGCCAGTGGAGAAGACTCGGAGAACACACTCAATTACTATACAGTTCTTCCTATTGAAGACTCTTTTCTAAGGATGCCAAATCAGGCAGAAATCTAATATGAGAACCCAAATCTTTGTACCACACATACAGTCAACATCAGCTTACACTGAATCCAGCCCACTGGGCTTTGTGATTACACAGCCACTGAAGAAGTTGTTTCTTTTCAGTCTCATGGACTCAACTTTGTAAAGAACAAATAAAGATGGTTTGGATTTGGGGTTTAGGTATTTTTTTCCATTTATACACTAAGATAAAAAGAAAAAAAAAAAAAGAGAGGCAATGATAGTTGCTTTAGGATCTGATGTTTTCCCCCTGAAACAAAAACAGGTAAAGAAACAAACTTGCTTCAAACAGAGCAGCATCTAAACCTAATTTTCACTACTGTGCCAAATAGGTCCTTACCTATTTGTTGGAATTGGACTCTTCCAACATCAGCAACTCCTTATTCTACTTTTCACGGAGGTTTGTAAACATGACCAAGAAGGAAACAATCTAGTATTTACACTGATCCTCATTAAAATCTTTGAAACACAGTCAGAATCAAACTGCCACACAAGAGATGAAAACAACACTTGTGAAAATGCTTACTGAAATTCTTCTAGCCCAGTTTTGGTTCTTCATTTCCTGGTTTAACATTTGGTTCTTCAGAACAATGTTTCTCCCTTTCCTCCACTCTATAATCACAGTCCTGCACTCAGTTCTGCCACACAACACAAAATCATTGTATGGTAGGCATCTTCTTTGGGAGGGTTACTAAAACTGGACTCTCTCATCTGTAGATGGAGACAGGTCCAGAAAGGTAATTCAAGTATAAAGGGGACTAAATGCTCTTCACCACCTCAACATTTAAGCAACTGAAATTGAATGCAGCTAAACTTCAGTTCTATTTGCCCTCATGCAACTTCTACTGAGTTCAATTTAACAGAAACAAAACTGACTTTGCCTTTTTATGCAGGCAAAGCTGAGCCTCTGCACCTTCAACTGCCCCGTTACCCGTGGCATGGCTTCACAAAACATGAAAACTACAACAAATGTAATTTCCTCTGAACAGCAGCCTATGAAAGAAGAAAAGGATTTGATTAGGGGAAACAAAGAGATAAGGTGTCAGTTCCCATTTGAAATGAGTTATCAAGAGATGCCGCTTGTGGAGAGATATTAAACGAGCATATTTCAGTTCTAACAGGTTTACTCCCTGCAATGCCACTAAACAATAATTAAAACATATCATAAGTGATTCAGGGACGACCTGTATAAATAGAAAAACTCCACACTGTAAGAGGGGCAGGAGCTAACGCCTCCTTTAGTGGCTGTAATTTGTGTTAGTAGAGGGCTAGAAAGAAATATATTATTTCCTCATTGCCTTCCTAACTAGTTTGTTACATAGACCAGAAACCTAAAAATTGAACACTGCACGAACAGTGTTAGATCATGCCAGGTTTACTTTACAAATTCCCCTCCCTTGCTTTGCTTTAGTTTTATTATTAAAAAGGGATATTATGTATTGGCTTTCTTTTGCAAATTCACAGTACAGCTTTTATAGTGACAGATGTGCCAATTTTGCAAGCTGCAAACATTGCTCAGCACTTTCATCACCCAGACTGATTTCAAGGGGTTTGTAACATAATTTAGGATTAAATACTTCGTGATATACAGGAGTCTCAAACATGCAAGCAAAATGAAACAAAAACTAAGAAACATAGTGCTAAAAAAGAAAAAATTTTTCTTCAAGCTTTCAGAGCTACATGGTATAGAATTGAGCAGTAAACAGTTTTCTCTGAAATATTTCAAACATTTCTTTGTTTCATCTACTTTCATGAAAATAACACCTTCTGAACAGGTGAGAAAAATCCCACCAGTTATTTTCTCTTGAACTCATGCGCTGGACTTGTGTACTTGTATAAAAACATGTATAAAAATGTGACCCTTGTCACAAGCAAGTAACCTGACAAGTTAGACAGTCAGGTTTCTTCCCCCTTTCTCCTTCATATTGAAAACAGTACCTCTGCCAGCTATAATTCGTGGGGGAGGACAATGACCAATTTAATGAATGGTTGGAATTATCATTTATTAAATATGCACAGATTTTTTAGTGAAAGACAGCTGAAAATTTATTCAGTGTAGTGTTATAAGACAGGAGACTGCAGGAGATTTTTGTGCCCATTCACTTGTGTAATTTTGATTCATATGTCTCATTTTGTCCTTTAGAACAGTCACATGCATTTCAAATACGAGCCACTTCATTGTGGTACCTTGCCTTTTACACACAGGCAAAGCAATCCAAGTGATGGGTTTACTCACACTTAAAAGTACCTTAAGAGACAAAACAACTGGTGAACGTGGGCTACCACTCCATCAGTAAACGATCTTCTAGCTGAAGCTTTTTTGAACAGTTGGAGCATTATGGATGTTTATATCGCATATTCAAATTTGGAAGCCAAAAATTATATTAAGATTGCCTGGAAAATACAAATAAAAATAAAATAGTACTAAAATCTATTAAAATAGTGATGTCAATGAGGGAAGGGAGAGCAAAACCCTGAGCAACTTGGCCTGATCTCACTGTTGACTCTGCTTTGAGAAAGTTGAACTACACACCCTCTGAAGCCCCTTCCAACCTGAGTTATTCTACGGCTCTGTGGAGAAGTGTTCCATCACTTAAAATGCCAGCTAGATTTTTCACTTAGACAACCCAGAAGGTATGACATAAAAAATAGAAACTGAATATCCTAGAGAGAGAACAAGTTATTCAAGCAGAATCACATTTGGGCTTCAGAGAATTAAAAATCACACAATAAAAAAATTTATGCCAGTTAAAAATCACTGGAGGAGAAACCTCTGTGGCCACACAGTTGATCTGCACTGAAATCTTGGCACAACTGATATCAGAAACAGTTGCAAGAATAATAATACTGAAGCAGGCTGATGGGCAAATCTAAGGAGACACAGTGCACTGGAAAAAGTCCAATGTAATATAGCCTTTAGCAAGAGCAACAGAGAAATGTCAGAGAGAGAGAGAGATATTTGCAAACTAATGTTCGGTTCTGTAGAAATGTTTTTGGCTATTATATTCATTTTCAGATAGTTCAATTTCTTATTTAAAACCAAACACAAGAGTTTATTACAGAAATTACAGGTACTTTTACTGGCATTTTAAAAAATGGTTTATATTCCTTTTCTTTCTATTCTGTTTCTGTAAGGCTTTTGGGAAATCTTTACTCTTTTACTTGCAAGGATGAGTCCTGATATCACAACACTCATACAAGCTGGCAACAATAATGGATCTAGGTATGAGAAGCACAAATAACCACTGTGCAACCACATACTCTTGGAACAACCTTTTTTTGGCTTAACCAGGAAGGACATCTGCCTCCTCCCAAACACACACTTTCTGAGAAGGCAGCACTTCTGTCCACTTTTCTATACTCTCCAGACAGGACTGTTCAGAGTACTACAAGTTCATGATATGGCTTCAGATTTAAGCACTCATAGCTTGATTTCTGTTTATTTCTATTAATTACAATCAATTTCCATTTTCTTCTTGAAATTCTGGGGTGTTTCCAGTTTCTTATGCTGACCTGCTGATTTGTCTTCAGCAAATCTTTATCACATAAACTCACAGTTAGGTCCCACATTGAATTTTGTACAACTGCATTATGACATAAACAATGTTATTTCAGCATTACAGAAGGATCCTGTATTTTATTATTTGAAATATGGCCATTAGTGTTCTGGAAGCACTTTCTAAAAATTACATGTAATTGAAAATATAAAGAATTGAAGAACATCATGACTTCTGAAGCTTGCTTGTTTTCTTTAGACACCAGACTGGAAGAAAACCTTCATAACAATATATTCTTTTATAGAACACAAATAATGCTCAGCATGAATTTTTCCAGTTTTCTCTTGTGTTTCATTTTGCTTCAACAGTCTCATCAAATACATTGAATGGCTTTATTTTGGGAACTGGAACAAAAGTGATACAATTATAAAAAAATCATGCATTTATTTCCACTTTTTAGGGTGGAATTTTACGTCTTAAGATACTTCTGTTTAGCATTTATGAGATCATTGTCGGTCCCTTCTTATTCAGTTATTTGTTTGGATCCATTCTCCTTAATAATGAAAACAAACTCTTTAACTAAAAAGAATGGTACCAGTCTGGTGTTTGGCAATTTTCCTGCTCTTTTTAAAACACAGAACATCATCTCCAGCATTGCCTCATTCCAGTCTTGCATCAGTTATGGGAAAGTTATTGCCAAACCAACAGCTATGTAATGAAGTGGCAGCTAAGAACAGGGGTGTAGGGATGTTTCTGAATACGCACCTCTGTGCTCCTGAGAAGAGTTTTAAAAGCAGGAATTTGCTGATCATTAGCAGTGAATTTGAAGTCTTTGCTTTCTGCCCTTGTCTGTGACAACATTTACTATAGTTTGAGCTAACCAGATCTACTGACACCACCATATATTTAGAGCAAGTTCTACCGAAGAATTATACTGTATTTCTGCCAGGAAAACAATATTATATCTACATCCTTGCATGTGCCTAAAACTTCTCTTTATGTGGACTTGCTGAGACCAGTAGGCAAATCCAAAAAAACCAGACTAATTTCCTGGCAATTATAAGAAATTTACACTCATATGTATCTGTGGTTCTGGGGCAACTGACCAAAATCGTAAATATAATTATTTGATTGGAAAATTCTGGAAGAATTTTTTTACCACTTGGAAAACAGAAAGAAATGTGTGATAACTAATGCAAAAAATACAGAATTCATGTCAAGCCAAACTATTTCCTTCTATTGCAGAGCAACAAGCTTTGCAGACAGCGAATAAACCATAAATCTTAACTGAGGCTTTTGCAACTGTCTCAGAGTAGCTTTCTGAAAAACAAGCTTGTTGACAAAACTTCTAGAATATGGGAATAAAACTTCACAAAGCGCCTGAAGATTTGTTACAAATGGTTTACTGTCAAAGAGGACGGCTGTACTAAGTGGGACTCTGTGGGGGTCTGCACTTCATCAGTAATCTGGATGGTGGAATGTAGCCTATATAAAGCCTAGGTACATTAAATTTGTGCATGACAGGACACAGAGGGATCACAGGTACACTGGAATTTGTAGAGACCAAGTAACTAGGTAACTAGAGTTACTAGGTATGGATAACAACCTGCACTTACAGAATAAGCAACAAGTGGTTAAGACAGCAGGTCTTCAGAGAATAATTTGGAAACTGCAAACTGAGTACACATCGACAATGTAAAGCAAGACAGGCAAATGGGCTGAGGTGAAAGAACAGAGCAAGAGGCATGGAGGGACACTTCTTTACTCATCACTGGCATGGCTCCAAGCAAGGAAGTTTTGTTTCAGGCCTGGTAGGAAGTGCCATGTTTGCATAACCCAAACAGAACTTAAACAATAATCAGGGAAAAAAAAAAGTATTCTATCTATATTATTCAAAGGCAAAATTCTGTACAAATCCTTATGCTCCTAAAGTATTCAAACAACTATGAAAAAAGGCAAGAAAACTTGAAAATTACCATTTATATCATAAAAGTAATAATCCATATCATAAGGCAAGCACATAACACTCTTCCAAATATGCAGAAATAGAGAAAATATGACTAAACTAGTAGGAGACATTTAAAACAAATAAAAATAAGTACTTTACACAACAGGCATTGACCTTCTGGAACTTGTTGCAACAGGAGGCCGAGGAGGCAGACGTTCGCTGAATTTCAAAAGAGGATGAGAGAAATACATGGATCTACAAGCAGATAACAAAAAGACTTAACCCTTTAAGCAACTGAAGTATTTGTCATGGAAACTCTAACACATCTGGGTGCTGGTGGAACACGAGGTCACAGAAAGCAGCTGTGCTGGTGTGTTCTCCCTACACAGCATTTCTCTGATGCAGTGGGGCATTTCTTATGTTCTTAGGGTATGTGGGACAAGTACTTATACTGAAGTATCCTCTCCTTCCAATTACATATTGTTACAGTAAAATTAGGAAAGTGTAAGAACACACTCTTTTGATAGGTAAGAAAATCATATTCATAAAATAACAAAGGTATAGTTAATTCTGCTTTAGGACTACATTACAAGATAACCACAGAGGAGCTCAGAAATACATATCCCAAATCTGAACACTATTTTCAATTTACTGTCAAGAGTTCACTGAAGATTAGGAAAAAGTAGGTAAAAACATTTCAGATATTGGACATATACATTTTATTTTCTATCTCTGAGATACTTTAACAAACACAAAACAATTAATAGAAAATAAAGGTAACATGCAGTTAATAAACAGATAAATATTTTCCAGAAAGAACTGTGTTCACTACTGCCATGGTAAAAGAACATTACTGAAATAGTAAATGAGTGATGAGAAAGGTAATAGGAGGGTGATATCTTTTTAGAAGCTTTTCACAGAGTTTCTGTCTGAAATTTATTTTTACAGTCTGTACATTTATGAGACAAGATGAAATAGACTTGTTAAAGAAGAAATTATATCAAGATAGTAAAAAACATTTATGATGTGGATTGCCTTGATATATTTAAGAAACCTGGGACGCTAGAGGAATATGGTGCTAGTCAAGACACTTCGGTGTATTTCCAGCCAAACCATAGCAGTTACTGGCAGCTATAAATATTTTACAGGCAGAACAAGTTGTTAGTGCTATAACCTATTTGTATATGGTAAAATGAGGGAGGATCGGCAGAGTTGGTACTTAGTTCTAAGAAAATGTATAAAATACTAACTAAAAGACTAACAGCGGTGAAATTGAAGTATGGATACTTCTCTATTTGATGTGTATATAGAAGAACATTAATGAAAACCTGAAAAGCTTAGCTGTGAGTTTCTCAAGTAGTGTGATTCTTGACTGGTCTTGCAAATAAAGGGAAGATGCAATTGCTGAAATGCCTTCCTTTCTCAGTCCAGAAATCCCAAATGTGTTTAGAGAAACGGACCTCATGGCTCAATGAATAGCACATTTCCTACTTTAGCTGGCAATGAATATGTAACTCATTGGTGTATCAGGTTCCTTAAAAGAATTTACATATATTCTATTAAATATCCCCTAAGATAAAGTGTCAACATCATTAGCTATTCTGCTGTTGATCATGAGTCTCCACTGACTATATTCCCTAGAAGAAATTTTCACCACAGACTGAGGGTGGAACATTCCTTTTTTACATTGTGAATCCTGTAAATGTTTGGATAAGCTATCTCTTCAAAGCCAAAACTAGCCAGAGGTGACTTACTGTTTGCGTTTTTAGATACCTTAAGACTAAAACAGCATATAGATTACCAGATAAGCACAGGATATTCAAACAGTTAACACAGAATCATAGAATGGTTTGGGCTGGAAAGGACCTTAAGATCATCTAGTTCCAACCCCTGCCATGAGCAGGGACACCTCGCACTAAACCGTGTTGCCCAAGGCTCTGTCCAGCCTGGCCTTGAACACCTCCAGGGTTGGAGCATTCACAACTTCCTTGGGCAACCCATTCCAGTGCCTCACCACCCTCACTGTGAAGAACTTCTTCCTTATATCTAATCTAAAGTTCCCCTGTTTAAGTTTGAACCCATTACCCCTTGTCCTACCACTAGAGTCCCTAATGAAGAGTCCCTCCCCAGCATCCTTGTAGGCCCCCTTCAGATACTGGAAGGCTGCTATGAGGTCTCCACGCAGCCTTCTCTTCTGCAGGCTGAACAGCCCCAACTTTCTCAGCCTGTCTTCATACAGGAGATACTCCAGCCCCCTGATCATCCTCATGGCCCTTCTCTGGACTTGCTCCAATAGATCCATGTCCATATTATGTTGAGGACACCAGAACTGGACACAATACTCCAAGTGAGGTCTCACAAGAGCAGAGTAGAGGGGCAGGATCACCTCCCTGTTGGTCACACTTCTTTTGATGCAGCCCAAGATATGGTTGGCTTTCTGGACTCTGAGTGTACACTGAAGCCAGCTCATGTTAAGCTTCCCATCAACCACCACCCCCAAGTTCTTCGCAGGGCTGCTCTGAATCTCTTCTCCGCCCAACCTATAGCCGTGCTGACTGTAGGTTTGTTAGTAACTAATCTGTCCTAAAATTTTTACTACTAAACACAGTTGCAGTCTTATCTGAAATTACTGGCTCCTCTCCACTTTCGTTTTACAAAAAGGTCTATATGGAGTAATTTAAACAGCTTCTTTTAAATGGTTAAAAGAATGATTTAGAAACAAAGAAAAAAAAACCAACAGAACAAAAAAGCAAACAAAAAATTCCTAGTTTGTAATTACTACAGCAATACTGCAAATTGCTTGGGTTGTGTGCAATCAAAACTATAAGGAGTACATCATTTATATTAAGTACCTGGGCTAGTATATAGCAAATGCAATTTTACTGCAGCTAAACATGTACTTCAGAATATATACACTATCTTAATAAATCTATCAGCACAGATTCAAGAGGTAGAATATAAATTACACTAAATGGAAGAATGATACAGCATAATGACATAAAAAAGGCCTCCAGCATCCCAATCAAGTGTGTAATCTGTAAGTTTCATTTTCCCTGACTGCAATTCCCCATGCAGTTTCAAATGTCTGTGATATTTATCTTTACTTCTTCTCCTGAACACTTTCAACCAATACTTGAGAAATAAGCACTTCACACATTTCTAAGGACTGAGCACTTCATGGGTGAAAAAAGATTCCACCTGAAAATATTCAATTATTAATCAACTACAGAGTTTTCTGCAATTTAGAAAACAGTTAAGAATTTTAGCTCTGGCGTGGGAAATTACAAGCTGTGGGGGATACATCCTCCTTATTAATGCATTCTATCCAAGACCTGAGAAATCAGTAGAATTCAGAGTTAGTGAAGCTTTGCAGGGTGAAGCACATAGCAGATCACAACAGAGCCATACATGCCTAGGAATTTCCCACTATATACCAAATGGCCACAACTGGTTATCATAGAATGGAAATTTATCTCAGTCACAGCGTAAAATATGTAGGGGAAAGGGAAGTGAACTAACATTGAGCCTGCATCCCTCGGGAACCCAGACACAGAAAGTGATGGCATATACTTTCCTACCTAGTCCTCTGCAATGTGAAGTCAAGCAGATTATTCAGAAAAGCTAAGTAAGTAGCTTCTGACACTGCCCTTAGCTTAAATTGCAATGAAAGAGATTACAGTTAATGCATTTTACCTCATAAATGTGATGGTAATTACTAAGAAAACAAGTTATTCCTTTAGTTATTCAGTCTAAACAGTTAGGAGGCTAGAGTAAAACTGTCAATTTATCATATTTTGACAGATATCACATGTGGCAGTCACAGCTACACTCAAATCTTTCTATGAGACTTTAATGAGACGAAAGATGAAAATAATTGCTGAGCGGCATTCCAATCATCTATCAATGACGCTTCTTTATCAATGTGACAGGACCTCCAGTGCCCAGAGAGAAGATGAAGAATTGTTTATTGACATAAAATGTACACTGGAAAATAGAATTATACTGAAATATACCTTTAATGAACATTCATTAGGCATTTGAGAATAGATGGCATTGCTAGAACAAAATGTCAAAGGTTTATAGTGACCCAGTCATAGCAGAATGCTTTTTCTCCCTATACCATCACACAAATGCAGAAAAAAAGAAATTCTTTTCAGGTGTGCAAAATAGCATTCTATATTTAGGATCTCTTGCCCATTATTATCAGTTACTGCTATCAGGATAAAGACAAATGTCTGGAAGTAAAATTTTAGATCAATAGTTAGTCTGAAAGATATGGTTACTATAGACAAGAAATAATTATGAAGGAAGAAAATCTGGGGAAAGCAGACCTGTATCTTACTCAGGAAAGCTGACAGTGTTTATCCCTTCAAACCATTTGAATTCCCAGTAACCATCAGTGGTAATAATGGCAGACACCTTGGTGACTTAAAGGAGGTAATAAGGTAAAACATGAGGCCCAGTGGAATCATCTCTTTTTCTCCACATACTGTTTACTCCTAAGTTTACAACCTAATAGGTTTGGTTATTAATCAAAGAAGCAATATTATGCATAAAACTAGTGCATCTTTGGCTTCCCTCTGTTATTTACCCTTTAGAAAGCATGATATGACCAGGGTATGAGCATCCTTATCTTGGCAGAAAAAAATAAGTAAGTTGTTCTTTTGTAAATAATTGTCCAATTAAGTAAACAATTTGCTTCATTTCCCAGTAGACTGGTCTTCCTTTACTTCCCCACTTTCATTTTGAATTGGGCCAAACCAGAAGTTTCAACTGTGTGGCAGTACCAGTTAATTATAAGGAACAGCTAATGTAGTTTGTCTAGAGATGTATCTGTAACAAGCATCACGGAGCAGAAAGCATATGGAACATTTTTTTCAATTCAGTATCATCTTAATCATATTTATTATCAATATTTACTGATCTTATGTAAGAACCTCTCTCACAGGTATATACACTTTTCAATAACTTCTTTACACATCACTGTTAACAAAACATATGGAATCACAGAATCATAGAATAGTTAGGG
>NW_009911441.1:0-1909 GCF_000696875.1 Nestor notabilis | reverse complement strand
AATAGTGAGCAATGGGGAGCAGTGGTGAGCAATGGTGAACAATGGGGGGCAATAGTGAGCAATAGTGAGCAATAGTGAACAACAGTGAGCAATAGTGAGCAACAGTGAACAACAGTGAGCAATAGTGGGCAATAGTGAGCAACAGTGAACAGCAGTGAGCAATAGTGAGCAATGGGGAGCAGTGGTGAGCACCGGTGGACAATGGGGGGCAGTATAGTGAGCAATAGTGAGCAATAGTGAACAACAGTGAGCAATAGTGGGCAATAGCAAGCGACAGTAAGCAACAGTGAACAACAGCAATAGTGAGCAATGGGGAGCGGTGGTGAGCAGCGGTGGACAATGGGGGGCAATATACTGAGCAATAGTGAGCAATAGTGAGCAATGGGGAGCGGTGGTGAGCAACGGTGGACAATGGGGGGCAATAGTGAGCAATAGTGAGCAATGGGGAGCAGTGATGAGCAACGGTGAACAACAGGGAACAATGAGGAGCAATAGGAACAATAGGGAGCAATGGTGAGCAATAGTGAGCAATAGTGAACAATGGTGAGCAACACTGAACAATAGGAAGCAATGGGGGGCAATGGGGAAACAATGGTGAGCAATGGGGGGCAACAGTAAGCAACAGTGAACAATAGTGAGCAAAGGGGAGTAATAGTGAACAATGGTGAGCAACAGCGAACAATGGTGGGCAATAGAGAGCAATGGTGAGCATTGGTGAACAATAGTGAACAATAGTGAGCAATGGGGAGCAATAGGGAGCAATAGTGAACAACAGTGAGCGACAGTGAACAATAGTGAGCAATGGGGAGCAACAGCAAGAGAGAACAATGGTGAGCAACAGTGAGCAATGGAGGGCAACGGTGAGCAACAGTGAACAATAGTGAGCAATGGAGAGCAATAGTGAACAATGGTGAGCAACAGCGAACAATGGTGGGCAATAGTGAGCAATGGTGAGCACTAGTGAGCAGTGGCGAGCAATAGTGAACAATGGGGCGTAATAGGGAGCAATAGGAAACAATGGGCAGCAATGGGGAGTAATGGTGAGCAGTGGTGAGCAGTAGGGAGCAATAGTGAGGAATAGCGAGCAATAACGAGCAATAGTGAGCACAAGGGAGCACTAGTGAGCACAGGCACAAGTGAGCATGAGGAGAGTGAGCAATAGTGAGTAATAGTGAGCACAAAGGAGCAATAGTGAGCACAGGGAGAGGGAACATGAGTGTAGTGAGCACAGGCACCACTGGGGACGAGGATAGTGAACACAAGTGAGTAAAGGCACCAGTGAGCATGAGCACGAGTGAGCACAAGGAGCGTGAACACAAGCATGGTGAGCATGAGGAAAGAGAGCACTAGTGAGCATGAGTCTAGTGAACACAAGCACTGGTGAGCAGAATAGAGTGAGCACAGGCACCAGTGTCTCCTCAGAGCAGCCCTGCACACGCGTGTGAACACACACACAACCACGCGCGTGTGCACAGCCTTGCACGTGTAACTGCAGAGCCAGTGGCGTGCACAGCCTCACACACACGTGTGCGCACACACCCCCCCCTCCATGTGCATCCCATCCTTGCACGCTCACACATGTGTGCAACCGGTCCCCGTGCACAAGGAGGTGTGTGCACGGATGGGGGCCACACACGCGTGTGCACACATGTGCGCCACTATCCCCGCGCACATGCACATGCATGTACACGCGTGTGCATCCCACCTTTGCACACTGACATGCATGTGCACACGCGTGTGCAAGCCCGTCCCCGCACGCACCCATGTGCGTGCACACGCGTGCTCACGCGTGGCCCGTCACACTCACGCACACACGCACGCAACCCCCGTCGCCTCACACGCGTGCGCACCCCATCCTCGTGCACTCACGCGCGTGTGCACCCCACCCTTGCACGCGCGCACGCGCACA
>NW_009911440.1:26684-64146 GCF_000696875.1 Nestor notabilis | reverse complement strand
GCACTTGGCTTGGTTGAACTTCATGAGGTAGAATTTATAAGTTTTTTCTCAAGAATTTTTTTTTTATTATTTTTTTTTACTGTGTATGGCTTTTGTAAACATGTTTCATCAACTGAATGGGAAAGTTACCCAGGGCACAGTGGCAGGCACAATGTGAGCAGCTGCAAACAGCTCTGCTTGCTGGGGTCACCTCCAGGCACATGTGCAAGCTCCACCTCAGCTCTCATCTCTGTTCTTCCAGCCACAAATGTGGACATCACACTGAAATATTTCTATGCTGAGCAGTTACCTCCCTGGAAGGTAGCTCAGGTGCTGGGAACTGCCTTGCTATGCCAGGAAGCCGTTGGAAGGCCCCATTCCAGTGCACAACAATTTGCTGATGCTCAAACTATTTAGTTTCAGACTGCAGCAGGTATCACAAGACTCTACATACATTGCACAGCACAGACATATCATATGACAGAGGACTGATGACAAAGGCCCTACAATGAGAATACCACACACCTCAGCTCAGCTACTGAAGCAGACAGAAGCAATTTTCAGCAAGTAGCAACCTGGACAGGGATTTAACCTTCATTATGATAAGTGCCATATCTTCCCAGCAAGCTTCTGAATAATTTAGTGCTCTGGTTCTTTCTGTCATTTCATATAAGCTTTTATGGAATACAGATGTGAGAAACTAAGATTTCAGTTCAAAGATGTTGTATTTTTTTCTGAAATGAAAGTGAATGAGAAACCAAGTCAGTGTAGCTGAAGGATCTGTTTTGAGCGAGGTATTTTATGTTGTACTTTTAGGCCTCCCACAGACAGCTGCATGTGACTCAGAAACAGGCCCAGATGTTCACTCTGGAGACAAAGCAAAAGATAAAATAAGGATATTGACTATCATATTTTCTTTTGCAAGCACAAGGTCTTTTGCTTCTTGGTAGCAAGTATTCATTCATTTCAGGTTTAGTATCCCCCAGATACCAAAAGAAAAGGAGAAACAGTTCCCAGTGAATGGCTGTTTCTCTGTGAAGCACTTAGGGATATATATCAGGATGCTCCGAGGATTATTAATATAGAAAATTAGAAAGCAGAGTTTCAGGAGAAGTGAAGAACAATGTATTAACAGGGCCCGTGAACCAGTGCACTCAGCAGAGTAACCTCTTTATCAAACCACTCAGTATCAGGCAGCAACGTATTTTTCGGATGCACTTAAGCAATATCTGAAATTTCTTTTATTAGGAAAAGCATATTTTGATTTCCAAGCATCAAGAATCACCTGGCTTTTGTCAACTTTAATGTTTATGACTTTAGTTCCTCTTTGCTGATTGACTGGTTTCAAAGAACAAGGAGAAGTGGGGAGAAGAAAGATGCATTATCAGCAATTAAAGACCAAGGATTACGAGTTTGCAATTCCTAACAAGTGGGGAACAAAAGATAAAGAAACACTTCAGAGCACAGTGAGAAATCCTTCAAGCACAGATTTTGCTTAAGTCCTGTACTAAGTTGGCAAGTGTTCTCACAGACAGTAGCTTCAGGCCACAGCTATTCTGTATTCTGTTTGATTGGAAGCACTGAAAAGACTGAGCTGGATTATACCCACCATTCTGCAGATTAACTGAAGATGTGGGCAGAGCTCAAAATCACACTAGGATATGTGCATAAATATACACATAGGAATTATACATCTCTGGCTGATTTTAAAAGCTTTCTTTCCAGGAGCATGAAGATTCAGTGGAACACCCTTAAAGCCTTATAAATCTCCAGGTCTTGAAAACCTGACTTTTTAGCATCTAAATGATTATAATAAGATTTCCAATTCTGCGTTTAATGAAAAACTTCACAGATTCAATACACTGCCAGAAAAATAAGAATTTAAATCTGTGTGTTAACAACAGAGTGGAAGAGGAGGAAGCAAATGGCCAGAACAGATAGTAAAATCTGTGAGACCATCTGGAGATGGCAAGTTGAAATCCATCCCCAATAGAAACAGTTCAAGGTTCTACCAGCCAATGCCCATCTGATAGTCTGTACAATATATTGATACACTTCACATGGTGCTGATAGGATTCTCAGGGTGCCTAGGAGGCTGATGGCAGATGTTAGCCTTGGTTTAAGGATCCCTTCATACTCTGTGATTAGAAACCACCAAATTGTCATAGCATAACCACACAGATGCACATATTACAATGGCCAAGTCGGAGTCCTCTGAACCTCTAAAAAAGCATTTCAGTCTTTCAGCAGAATTAGGTGCTTGTATACCTTTTCAAATACCCTTGTGTCATTTACCACATTAAGCATGTGACCAGCTCTGCTAACTTGGTCTCTGGTTTGCTTCCCCATCGGTGCACAAGAGAGGTGACCCCCCCAGCTGGAGCTTGTGTAGTTAGAGCCAGTCATAGAATCATAGAATGGTTTGGTTTGGAAAGGACCTTCAAAGATTATCTAGTCCAATCCTCCCACAATGAGCAGGGACATCTTCAACTAGATCAGACTGCTCAGAGCTCAGTTCAGTCTGACCTTGAATGTTTCCAGGAATGGATCATCTGCTACCTCTCTGGGCAATCAGTTCCAGCATTTCACCACCCTCATTGTAAATTATTTTTCTCCTTATACCTAGTCTATTATCCACACTCTTTAAGTTTCAAAACATTAGACCTTGTCCTATTGCAACAGGCCCTACTAAAAAGTTTTTACTCATCTTTCTTATAAGTCCCTTTAAGTATTGAAAGGCTGCAATAAGGTCTCCCTGGAGCCTTCTCTTCTCCAGGCTGAACAACCCCAACTCTCTCAGTCTTTCCTCATAGGAGGGATGTTCCAACCCTCTGGTTATTTTTGTGGCCCTCCTCTCCAACAGGTTCATGTCTTTCCTGTGCTGAGGACTCCAGAGGTGGGTGCAGTACTCCAGGTGGGGTCTCACCAGAGCAGAGTAAAGGGGCAGGATCACCTCCCTCAACCTGCTGATTACACTTCTTTGGATGCAGCCCAGGATGTCATTGGCTTTCTGGGCTGTAAGCACACACTGCCAGGTCATATCCAGCTTTTCATCCACCAGTACCCCCAAGTCCTTCTCCTCAGGGCTTCTCTCAATCTCTTCATTCCCCAGCCTGTATTGATACCGGGGTTTACCCCAACCCAGGTGTAGGACCCTGACTTGGCCATGTTGAACATCATGAGGTTTGCATGGGTCCATTTCTCAAGCTTGTCCAGGTCCGTCTATATGACATCCCTTCCCACAGTGTGTCAACCACACCATTCAGCGTAGCGTTATCTGCAACTTGCTGAGGGTGAACTTGATCCCACTGTCTATGTCATTTATGAAGTTATTAAAAAGTATTGGTCCCAGCTGGGCCCTGCAGTTCACCACTCATCACTGATCTCCATCTGGACATCAATAAGGGTCTGGACAATGCAGAAGGCTCTGTCTGTACTTCCAAACCTGGAGCAAATCAGGCAGGTGGTGGTCACTGAGCACCTGGGGCCCCTACCAGTGGACAAGGCATGAAGTCCTTTCTCAGGGACTATTCCTTTGCAGGACACCAGGGAGGATTTCAGGACTTTCCCCTCTGCGTTCTTTGAGGCTGGTTGTCTGCCACACATATATTAGAGCAATTGAAAGATTTACTGAAACGTTTGTTGAGCTCAGGCAAATCCCAAGGGGAACGGTCCACCAGACTAATGAATCCTGAGACCTCATGCTTACACATGGTGTTCTCCAGCCCACTCAACTCCTCTGTTTGCATTGCAACAGTCAAAGAACACTAAAGACAGCCTGTTTTATAACACAGTGTTCTAGTTTACTAAGCAGTAAGCCCTTAAAAGTATTGACTTTTTCCATGGCATTGTATTTGTTTAGCTCATTTATGCTTTTCCTGGAAATTTTCTTTGAATGACAACATGAAAGACTGTATCTAGTCTCCTATAAAAGATGCTGCTGTCAGAAGCGCAAACAGAAAAGGCTCATCCAGGCTACCTAATGCTGTCAAGTGAGCTCCTTTTCGTGCTGCTTGATAAGCTCTTTGGAGCAGGACTTTGTTGAATTGGATCAGCCAGAAACAGAAGTCCTGTTAGGAGACAGATTAGGAAGAACAGGGTGTGGCAGTACAGCATTGATCAGAGTCATACATGTTGCAGGAAAATGGCTAAGGAAATTAACAGAGATTCCATGTGCCAAGTTTGATCCCAAAGCCATGCTCACCTGCTACCTACAGCTATGAGTGTGCTCCCTGACAGACTGTGAATCCAGCCCTAGAGAACATGTTTTCAATGTTAGGTGAAATATAGGTCCATATCTACTCAGTAGTGTAAAGACCTCATCTGGAATCCTTCAATTTTCAGACATAAGCTTTTACTAAAATGCATATTATCTGCTGTAGATATCTGCAATACATGCTTGTCTCTGCTTATGGTTCATGCCACAGTTCTCTCTTCAATTTTTAAAGATGATTATGTAAACCTTTTTCTATGTTCATTCTTACAGCAAGTCCCCAGTGAGCAAGGCTTTATATTATTGACAAAATAAAACATAACAACCAAAGAACCAGAACAAGAAAATAATTGCTGATTGTGAACTCAAATTCCATCTGCTCTCCCCTGGCAGTGTGGGACAGCTCTGCCTCCAGCAGCACTCATGCAGCTATGGATGAGCGAAGAAGCCACATTTAGCTCATTTACTGTTAATGTGAGTCTGTTTTAAAAGTTTTATTGAAAAAATAACATAAACTGGGACATGGAAATGCAACAAACTGACATGTGACCGTCAGTTTCACTGCCAATTACCACCTTTACTGTATCAGTAATGGATCAATAGGATCATGTTAGATGTTGTGATTAAAGGCTGACTGCTGCAAATGCAAAGGAGCAGAAGAGCAACAGCAGTGGGAACCCAGCAGTGCCAAGGTAGCACCAGCCCTGGCCACTGCTGGATGTCCAAGGAGGCTGAGCAGCCCCTGGACCTGGCAAACCCCAGGGTATGGCCCCAGGAGAGGTTCTGCCACATCACCCTGCTAAGGGTGGGGGTCACTGCCTGGAGGGGTGTGGGGCTCACTGGGAGAGGCTCATAGGTCCAAGCCCAAGAAGAGTTAAAGGGTGGACTGAGCACTCAGCACTGGCTGCTGGAGGGATCCATGCTGTGTGTGCACGTACATGTGCACGTACCCCACTAGTGGACTTCAATCCCTATCATCAGAAGAGGAAGAATTTGTGCCATTCCTGTTTGTGTGAACAGTGGGTGTTTTCTGTCTGTGCTGATATGTGTAGCCAGCTATATATACATGCATATGTCTGCATTCTCTGTGTGTGCTAACTGGGAGCACATGGTAAGCTTTGCTGCCAGCTGGACCTGGGAGGGCAGTGCTGCAGCAGCCTCTCATATTCAAAGTCTGGCAGATCTTATGACCATCATGCAGGATTTCTTCATCTAATCTTTCTGCGGGCACTAGAAGAAGGATTATGGCTGTGTTATACACTGTTGCTACTTGATCTGCCAGGCAGGACTACAGTAACCTGGCAGGCAGGGTGTTTAGGTGTCTGTTTCCCTTTGGTGGCAGTGCAGATGCTGGTCTTCTCCCTGCATTTCAGTGAAGGTTCTCCAACAAGGGGGTCTTGCAATTTCAGTAAGGTCAGCCTCTGAAGAGCCAGTTTGACCCCCAGATTGCTCAAAACAGTGTAACAACAGCAAGCAACCACTTGCCAGAGTTTTTGCCTCATCTTAGATTGCAAAAGCTAAAAAGTTACCTTGCCTTTTGAAAGTTGACAGGCACTTGTCACAGGTGAGGCATTTCAGCATCCACCATTTAATACTCTGCTTCTGCAGCTGTAGGTGCTTGGTCATCCCAATGTGTTTATATGTTTGGATGTTTATGTCAGTGCTCCTACAGTAGGAATCAGTTGCACCTCTCCACTGGGACTCACTCCTCCTAATGAGTGAGTCCCAATTTAATTTTTCACTTGGCCAAATCTCAGCTGAAAAATGTCATAGTTAAAGCAACTTATTTATTGTCTTACCTGCCAATAACTGGAGAGATTTATAGTAATGATATTAGGAAGAACTTGAAGCTTGGCAAATAAAAAAGTACTTTAAAAAAACCAAAAACAAAATCAAGAAAATGAACCAAACCAAACACCACCCCCCCCAAAGCCCCCCTTTATTGTCTGAGTGAAGGTAGCTAAATTGTCTCAAGTAGAAGCTAATTAAAATGTCCCTTTTCCTCTGTCCAATTCAAGTAGCTTTCATCACGGAAATCCTTGAGACTGAAAATAACAGAGGAAGGGTTTCCTCTCTCTTTCTGTGTTTCTCTCCCTCTTGCTCTCTGAGAGAGGAGATTTTCTTTCAGATACTATTAAATTTATAATATCTCAGCAGAGGTGTTTTTTCCCCCTCCTTGTAATTTTTCTATATACTACACTGGTACATATTCTTGAGCTGGTTGGAACATTATTACCTAGCTGTTACCACAGCAGTCTAAAAGAACCCTTCCAAATATTCCTTCAATTTTCAGAAGTTTGCCTTTTAGCAGTCTTTCAGCAGAGTTTACATTCAGGATGATTAATGGCCCAACAGTGATTATAGAATTCAAGAATTCAGTCATCAAAAATTTCAGGTTACACCAGACAACTGATTAAAAGAGTCACAGTCAATTTTCTTCCATCACTGAAAGGTACTAAATCACACACACAAATCCATCCCAATTTAGAAGAGCACTTATATTGAATGAAAATTTTGATTCACTTGCCTCTGCCATCAAGGATAGAAACATACAGAATGATCATGCTCGCAGCCATCATAGCTCAGAATTCAAACGGATTCAGTGAACCTGCCTGAGAATGAATTATGGTTGCAAATTATATGAGCAAATAATTATGAATGGTAATTACACCAGGAAGAATCAAGCTTTGTTCACAGAGAACTCCTGAATAGAAAAGCCTATTCCTAAATTCCTTCTTAGAAATTATTTACCCTCCCCCAATATAAATAGTGAAATTAAATTATTTGAAAAACATGATCTGAATTTTACTAATCTTAAACATAATTAGTAAAACCGGAAGCATATTGTACACACATCATGTACATATTAACCAGACTGGATTACAGAAAATAGGTACCCATTTCATTTTGCCTTAATGAATAAATATCACACGAAAGGATTTCTTTGTAGAAAGGTAAAAGAATAAAGACAATCATTTTGTTTGTGAGAATCAGTTTCATATCCAATCAAAGCAGCACTCTTTTAAAGACAGATATTCAACAGATTATACTCTTAATTTTCTTAATCTTTGATCATTAAGTATCAGAGAATTTTCTGCATTTGTCTTAAAGATTTGTTATTATTTTTCACAATTGCCTTTGTAAGGATCTAAGAGATCTTTGTAAAGCAAAAATTATAAGGTGCAGAAGTTTTTATTGGACTTTTTTCACTGAACCAAGGGCAATAGAAGCTGCTTTGAAATGCAAACATATTTCTTCAGAGCAATAAATTTATTTATTGTTTGGAGCAGTGCAAGTCTGACTAACTTTGTTACAAAGTTTTTTGCCCTTTGTATATATGAGATAACCAAAGGCACAAGAAGACAAAGCCAGAAAGAGTCAATGGAAACGGCTGGATCATTACAGAGCACGTGGTTTCGTATAGCAGGCTTGTCAGGGGAGTTGACCTAAGCAATACCTTTTTCTTATGTATCCATCTCTATTGCTTCCAACCTAATCCAAATCAAACATCCTACAGATGTGTCAATGTAAATGAATGGGATAGATCATCTAGGCTAAAAATAAACCCTCTTTTTTGAGTTCTATTAATAAATAAAAATAAATTCAATATTTTAATTAGATTAATTTTACAAACTCAATTTAGAGAAAAATTTGGCAGGCGCTGGAGCCAGGAGAAGTGGGAGGATGGGAAGACCTGCAACTGCAGGCACACAAGTTTGGCAGGGTGAGAGCCACTTGGGTAAATTAGACTCTCAGAGAGCTCATTCTGCTTTGTGCTCCAGAAAAGATCAGCCATTCCTCAGGAAAAGAAAATGTCCATGAAAGGATCCCTGAGAAGCTTCACTCAGACAAGAACTAAGGCTCTGTTGTTGTGCAATGACTGAACAGTAAAGTCCTCTGAGATTATTATTTTTTGCCCCTCTGAGGAGAAGACATGAATGATTTGATCATAGAATGACCCTCTCATCTTCCCTCATTAAGAAATGATAGATAGACTTACACACCACTGGAAGATCACAAATATTGCTGTTCCACAGAGAGAAGACCAAATAAAATATTCATTCCCTGGTACTCTGGAAGGCTAGTCATAAGATTTATGACCACCATTAATTTTAGAGGTGCTAAAATAGTGGTTGCTTCATTAGTATGCAGAAAAATTTTCTAAGTGCATTTTCATTGTGGTACCAGCAATGAAAAAAATCTTCACTGGGGACAGTCTTTTTTCCTAAAACAAATGTAGTATGTGGCTGAAGTGTTACAGTTTAGTTTACAGACATAGCCAAGAAAAACATCTTACATGACGTCATTGGCTCTGTCAAGTCTGACATCAGACTTCCCATATTACTAGTTCAGAAGGACGACAATATAAGACAATATAAGAAGAATATATGGAGCAAAAAAGAAGAGTCTCACTTGAATGCTTGCCTGCTTACGTCCAACATTTCAGTGGATAAAGAACTGGCTGGATGGCCGCATGCAAAGAGTTGCAGTAAACGGCTCAATGTCCAGTTGGAGACCAGTAACGAGCGGTGTCCCTCAGGGATCGGTGTTGGGACCTGTGTTGTTCAACATCTTTGTCGGTGACATGGACGATGGAATTGAGTGCGCCCTCAGCAAGTTTGCCAACGACACCAAGCTGTGTGGCTCGGTTGATACACTGGAGGGAAGGGATGTCATCCAGAGGGACCTGAACACACTTGTGAGGTGGGTCGATGCCAACCTCATGAAGTTTAACCAAGACAAGTGCAAGGTCCTACAGCTGGGTTGGCACAACCCCAGGCACAGCTACAGGCTGGGCAGAGAAGAGATTCAGAGCACCCCTGCGGAGAAGGACTTAGGGGTGGTGGTTGATGAGAAGCTTGACATGAGCCAGCTGCAGTGTGCTCTTGCAGCCCAGAAAGCCAACCATGTCCTGGGCTGTACCAAAAGAAGCGTGACCAGCAGGTCAAAGGAGGTGCTCCTGCCCCTCTACTCTGCTCTTGTGAGACCCCACTTGGAGTACTGTGTCCAGTTCTGGAGTCCTCAACATAAGAAGGACATGGAGCTGTTGGAGCAAGTCCAGAGGAGGGCCATGAGGATAATAAGAGGACTGGAGCACCTCCCGTATGAAGACAGGCTGAGAAAGTTGGGACTTTTAGTTAGGGACTATAGTTGTAGGACAAAGGGTAATGGGTTTAAACTTAAACAGGGGAAGTTTAGGTTAGATATAAGGAAGAAGTTCTTCACAGTGAGGGTGGTGAGGCACTGGAATGGGTTGCCCAAGGAACTTGTGAATGCTCCAACCCTGGAGGTGTTCAAGGCCAGGTTGGACAGAGCCTTGGGTGACATGGTTTAGTGCGAGGTGTCCCTGCCCATGGCATGGTGGTTGGAACTAGATGATCTTAAGGTCCTTTCCAACCCTAACTATTCTATGATTCCATGATTCTAACATTTACAATTACATTACACCTGTACTTCTAGGGCAAACTTGGTTGAAGGGTCTGATCTGCAGTGATGCCTCAGTGACCCACATTAACATAGGCTATTTCTAAACTACTAGCTTTTCTGAAATAAAAAATATCCACCACTATTAACATGATATAGGAGTCCATGAAGGTTATTTGAACATTGATTTTGCCAAACATAGCACAAGATTTTGAAATCAAGATTTATATTGAGAAGGGAAAAAAAAAAGGGTACATTAAAAAGGGTACATTTGGTACATTTACATGTTTAAAACATTCTCAAGGGTACATTTAATATTACTTTTTTTTTTTTCCCCTGCTATTGGTACGTGTTTCTGAGGTGGAGATTTGTGAGAAACATGTATGGGAAATGTCATCTTACCTCAGAAGATGTGCCCAAGGAGAAATGGAAGGACAGCATTTTGACCATGCAGTCTTGTTCCGCGGTCACATAAATGAAGCTTTTCTTAGACTAGGAGAAGAGAAACTTAAGAGAAACTTAAAATGCTCTCAAGCTGAAGAAAGAAAAAACTCGAAAGACTCTGGGAAAGAACTTGCACTCAGAGCAGAAAGGAGTGGGCCAAAGGTGGGGGGAAATGTGTTACTGTTGAAGAAAGCTTGTGTTGAAGAGACACATCTGAGAAGAACTGCCTTTCCCACTTGCCCCTATTCCCTTTGCAGGCAACAGCAGGTGGATGACAGCAGAAATAAACTAGCAGAGCTAGGTGATGGTGATAGCACAGACCATGGGTCTTCCTGAAGCCATGCCTGCTCTGTCACTGGTGGAATGATTCTGGACCTGAAGACAAACTGCGACACTAATATGTTTGCAGGGGTGGCTGAGTGCGGATTAAACACATGACAGCGCAACACTGATGCAACGTTTGATGTTTACTAAGGGATATCAAGAAAAGGTGCTGAGACATGTATCACAAAAAACATTATAAGTCTTTTCCTACCAAACCAAAGGTTCAGATCTCCAACAGGTGTCAAAGTTTTTGTGGTTTTGTTACCTTCCTGAGCTGAATCAAATCTTGTAGAATTCTTGGTTTCAAAAGGGGCGAAAAAAGAGTGATTAGAGTTAACCTATAGGGTAATATTCACATGCAGACTCCTCTGCTTCAAGCTACTAAAAAATAGCTGTTAGAAAATCAAACTTCAGCAATCATCTCAAAGGAAGGTAGACTTTATCTTCATACACTTTGCTACCCACAGGAATAACCGCAGTTAGCAGGTACTCCTTGGTTTAACAGACATAACAGATTCTGCAATACTAATAAGGTAACATGGCCATGGGGATTGATGCAGGCAGAGCATTGATCAACTTCCACCACTTTTCAAGGTGTAACCTTGCTAGTGTTCTTGCAGGCAAGCAAAACTCATGGAAAGGAAACATTTTTTTTTACAGAACAGACTTTTTGCAACTTGGGCAACCATAGGAAAGTTTGCAAATTCTCTGAAACTGCAGAAATTCACGTGTTCTTTGTAAATCCTTAGAAGTGTGCGATGTGACATAGCTGGATGTTGCAAGGCTCTTTTTTGTGCTAAGGGGTGAAAATGATCGAAGCCAGATACCACCATAAAAAGACTGTCTCTCCTGTAAGTACTGCATGTAAGTTGTCATGGAAAAAAGTTGAAGATGACCTTTGTGATGTAAATTCACTGGGCTGAACCTAAAGAGTCCAGACTGACAACTAAAGGAAAAAAGACAGTGGCAAAGTGACTCACTCCCCAGCACCCAGAGCAGTCCTGCAGCTTAGGAAATGAACTTTCTCTATTCCTGCTAAATCACCGAATGCATGTGTTATTAATACACTCAAGGGAATAGAGACCTACAAGACAGAAATCTTTATGAGCCAGAACTGCCATCATGTAGGGACAGATTGTGTGTGAGATTCTCTTATTGAGGATTTGGAGGAAGAGCAAAGGAATTCTGTAGTTCAAGCTATTCATATTGTGGAGGAGAAGGAGGCCAGGATAGGATCTGTGGGGCTAAAAACACATGTAAAAATGTGGATCACTATGTCTGAGCTTTTCATCTAGGTACATTTAAAGTGTGATTCATTTAATCCTAAAGGAGCTATCTAAAATAGACCACAAGAAACATGCTCTGTAAGTGCTTTCTTGCCTGCTATCCCAAGGGAAACCAAAGCTGTCTAGCCCAGGTGTAGATGACTACACTGTAAGTGTCTAATCAGCCAAGAAGGTCCCCTTGTTCCTGCCTTGGAATATGTTACATCTTCACCAAAGGAAAATACTGTATTCTTTGTTTGGGATAAATTGGGAAAGTATGTTTTTACAGTTATTAAGGTTTGGTTTTCACCATGAAATATTTAAAGTTTTGGTAATGTCATAATAATTTTCTTTAATCACCAAAAGGGAGTATTCTGTCATTTTAAGGACAATTACCAAACTACAATTTGTGGTTTTTAAAGTAAGGCTTCAGCTCTAAATGTTTTCAAAAAATACACCATTACAGTTTGAAAAGTTAGATAACGCCAGTTCCTGAATTATTTTTTTTTTACCATGTGAGAGGCCTGCTAATAGCATCCAAAAATCATCAGCGGGGAAACTCTTCTTTCTTGTCCAAGACACCCCTGTCCAGATCACATTTTTTGAAAAGGACCCTGTTATCCATTTTTCCTTCTTTGTCTGAAAAGGACAACTGCAGATAACTACCAAAATGTTAAGAAAATATATATACTAATCCACATTTTCATGTGCATGATTGAAAGCAAATGAGGCCCATTGTCTACAAAAAAAACCAACACAAACGTTCCTCACTTTTTGATGCTCTCTCTGTTGCTGGAAGCTTTCAAGCAGCACAGAGCATTTTTTATCCCTGTCCACTGACAGGTCTCAAAAGAAATACCTATTTTCTGTCCCTCATTTTCAGCACTGATTTACAGAAAACCTGCCTTGCAACCTCCTTAGAGGGAAGAATAGGGTTTAGCTGAGAAATTGGGCCAATAGAGCTAATTATACGTATATACTAGAAGTAGGCTTTTTGTAAGACCTTTGAGGACGAAAGAAAATGTCTTACATGAGAAACTTGACAGGATAAGACTGTTTAATGTATCCCAAATAGAATGACTAGTGGCTTGTGTCTCAGTATCTTTACAGGTAGAAAAATCTGGATACTCAAGTTTCAACCTGGTGGAGAACAGCACATTTGGAATAGTTTATAGACATTTGTAAGCTGAAGTTACACACATTTCAATAAGAAATTATATGCACATGTTTAAAAGTAAGGATGATTTCCTATTAAAATAGATAATAAAGAGAGGAGCAAGATCCTCTATTTTTTGGTGTTTTCATTTTCAGCCTTATTAAACATTCTAAAAGACATGCTGTAATCAAACAAGGTGTCTTCATACATGGGTGGCTGCATGAAATGCAATGGCTTGTGAAATTGGTCAGAACCAATGATGTAAAACTCCTTCTTGTCCTTAAATGCTGTGAATGTAGGAAGTTATTAATTTGTGCAAAGCTGCAGTACATTATTGCTGCATAAATAAGGTTAAACTTTGCTTTGCATAGCCCTCTGGTTTTTCAGACAGTGTAAGTTAGAGACAATGATTTTTCCTTTTCTGCTGAGTGAAAATGTATTTGTCTTAGATCTAACTGATTCATAACTTCAAAATTTCTGTCCCCTTATTGCTTATTATTTATTGAAAAGTACTTCACAGAGGTTTTTATTAAGATGCTATCTCCTAGCCCTAGAAGACAGTCAGGTATCACTGCCTCACTTTATCATCCAATAAATGCAGACATGAGCTGTCACTTGCAGTAGGGTTTGGAACAGGTTGAGAATCTCTTATACAGGTGACTTAAACCCTACTTGCTAACACAGGTGCCTTTCAGAAGGATTACACCAGACCCATGTGCCCAACCTTTCTTCCTGTGATCCTGGCTCTGCACTCTGCACCGTACTGTTAGAGGAAACCAGGATTTTCCACCTTCACTATCTTTCTGTTTCCTACTAATAACAGTGTAGGATGCTGCATTCACTCCACATTCTTTTTTGCAGTTCAAAGATTTACACTGCTGGCTGTTCCAGTGGTGCCTGATCATTTCTGCACATAATAAAATTTCTGATTCTTCAGGTGCTTGGTTTTTTTTTTCCCCCTCTCTCCCATCAGAAAAATGGTTAATATAATTCACATAGAAAAAGAAGAGGTTTTACAGTTTAACAGTTATGTGGTATATGACAGACTACCGAGGTCCAAGCACCATCTACAGATAGGGCAATTGCTTGTATTATAAACATCTAGGCATCATGGGTGGGATGTTCTGGTGTACAGGCCCCTGTGCTGATGCCCGATGGTGAATAACCAGCTCTCTGACAAGACCATCTTCTACCTCCACTGTGCTGAGCAGCTCTTGTTGCAAATAAGAGATCAGACTGTAGAGCACAAGATCTTGTGCTGTGCACGTGGTGCACTTGCCTGGCTTTACTGTTCACAGCAGACTGCTTCTGTTCTTCTGCAGTCTCAAATCCCTTAAAGAAAAATAGATATAAATCTTACTCTCTAAGCCACAGTGATTCTTGTGTGTAACCAAGCTGATGTGTAAGCAGGAGTGTGTAACCAAGATGTGTCACTCCACACACACAAATCCCACTGCAGTCCAAATCACCTCCCAAACCAGATCCAAAGTGAGTTATCCACAAGTATTTCTAACTTTTAATAAACAGATAAAATTAAACTGTGAGGGACATGTTCTATCCTGGGTTCTTGGAGGGATCAGTAAACAGAGAAAACAGTAACATTTATGACAAATGAGGTTCTTATACCTTCTGTGGGGTACTCACCCTTATGACAAGATCTTTTATCTCAGATTAGAGACAAATCTTCAACAAACCTATCGAACAAGAAGAGATAAGAATAACCGTGTCCTCCACAGGAAGGAAATATCAGAACTGGGGAAAAAAAAAACCCAACCAAAAAAAAAGGCTTTTTGTTTGAAGAGGCCACCTGCATTTTTTCAATGCTTACAATCCACCCAGCAGGAAACTCTTCAGTATGAATCACAGCTGTCAATCTATAGTTTGATGCTGCTGTGTCTGCTCCATAGCTGAGATGGGATTCAGGGATTTGCAAACTACAGAAGACAACCTGCTCATCAAGAATGATGACAAACGTCCTGATCCTGAAGGTGTTCAATTTCCTCAATTCCTGCAGGGTTTGTTAAGAGATGGGAGCTTTCACTGTGGTATCAGATTTGGCCAGAGCACATCCCGCTAAAGAACATTCTGAAAATCACGAGGGACTATTCAAATCTATTCCTGATTCTGTTCCTCCTCCTCATCCATACCAGTCAACAGCAACCTGGCACTCAATTCACATATAACAATGTGGACCATGGTAAAGATTGAAACTATTCTATGATTCTATGATTAAAACTAGCAATGTTCATAGTCAATCAAAAATAACGATATCAGCATGTCATATTCAAATATCATCCAGTGTAAGAAAGGTTTCTGACAAGAGGCCATTTCAGAAGTTGTCACTAGACATGTCCTAAGAGGGCAGAAATAAGATGCTGCTGAGACCAGTGGTCATGGGCCCTGGTAGAAGCACTGGTGCATAGAAGGTGATGAATGGCTGCACTGGAGAGCTGAGGGGGGCACAGTATCCCCAGACACAGCAGGACTGATTAATATGAAGGTTACAGCTGCAAAGAGAGCTCAGAGGACACCATTGGGGTGGTTGTACCAATGTGGATGACTCCAGGGAAAGTCCCACTGTGTTGGATGCATGCAACAGCCTGAGCCATCTCCACAGGCTGTGCCACCATGTCTCTACCACCAAAGGTTTGGCAGTCGGTAGATGAAAGCCCATGTGTGGGTGCTTGCAGTCAGACACATCTCCTCCATTCACTGGAGGCAAAGCCCAAGAGGTGACATGAAAATGTCCCTGAGAACTTGACTCTATGGGAAAAAACATGAGTCCTGTGAATGTCAGGCATTTGGCCAGTGTAACAAATGTGTGTTCTGTCAAAATTGTGATGGTATCATCAAGGGTCCTAGAGGAAGAAAGAAATATTCTGGAATTTGTGATTATTAATTTATACTCATTTACACACAGGTTGTGCCCCCAAATATCAATCCTGTGACATTCAGATCCTTTCTTTTTCCCACCTCAGCACATAGTTTGGTACTTGGTTTAACTTTTTGTTTACTTTCTGAAGTTCACTGGCACTGCCCAAAGCAAAGCACCTTTCTTGATCAGGCAGTAAGTTAAACAACAGTGCTGCTGCACAGCAACAGCTTTACATTAGTGTGTAAAAATGAGCTTATCAGTCAGAAAAGCCCTGAGGCATCTTAGTAAGAAATTACTTAGCAAACACCAGGAATCATGGCCGACACCTCAGGGTGGGACTTGGGTGTCTTTCTGAGACGTGATGATGTTTCTTTTTAAAAACTTAATGGGATATATCGATAAAAGAAAAAGTTTGGTAGGCAAGTATTTCCGTTAGCTACCCTGTTCACAGCCTGGTCTTCTAACAGCCATTACCAAGACTTTCCAAACAAATTCTAAGATTAAACCAAACTCCAATGAATGAATTCTCCACCAGCAAAGATGCTGGTGGAGACACGGGGGACTGCATCATTAGGTAGGGGTCAACCAGTAGAGCTCCACCAACGTCTGCAGACCTGCCTTTGTGTACACAGCTGAAGTGCAGACCCTCTAGGTACATTGTGCCTAGAAACAGAGCAAGTAATTGTTGCACAGTTTCACTGAAAAAAAAAAAAAGTCCAACAGCAGATGACTCAGTATGATCAGTGGTTTATAAATACTTGAAACATCAGTCATCCCAGATGAGACAATACGTAGGTCAGCCTTGGTATGACATGGTGAGTTACTTTGAGTGAAGAGGAGAAGCTTCCTCCCTTGTTAAAAGCAGCAACTGAAGGAGATGTTTCTGGGGTACTTATTTATGGGCATGAGTTTGGAAGGATCAAGGATGAGCTGGTTCTGCAAAAACTCCCAAGGGTTGCAGTACTGCATAATTAGAGAGAGAAGAAAGAGCAAGTGAGCTCAATCTGAAGCCTCTTTGTAGCGTGCAAGATAAGGTGAAGTGCTGTGATTTCTGTGAAATGAACAGCCAATGTCTAAGTACTATAAATTTATCATTATTACTAATTATCAGGGATCAAGGCAGCATCCAAAGGCCTCTACCTGATTAAATTGTAACTGGTATCACCTAGAGTGGGAAATTAATCCAACATCTTTGCAGTGCGGTTTGAAATTAGAACTGGCTATTCATATCTCTTCTATGAAAAAAGGTGGAGAAAATTAGGGTTGTTTGGCCCGGAGAAGAGAAGGCTCCAGTGAGACCTTCTCTTCAGTACTTAAATGGGACCTATATGAAAGATGGGGACAAACTTTTTAGCAGGGCCTGTTGCAACAGGTAATGGTTTTAAACTAATAGACAAAGGATTTAGACTAGATATAAGGAAGAAAATTTTTATAGTGAGGGTGGTGAAACACTGGAACAGGCTGACCAGAGAAGTGGTGGATGTGCCATTCCTGGAAAACATTCAAAGCCAGGCTGGATGGGGCTCTGAGCAGCCTGACCTAGATGAAGGTGTCCCTGCTCATTGCAGGGAGGTTGCACTGGATGACCTTTAAAGGTCCCTTCCAACCCAAACTATTGTATGATTATACAATATTGCAGGTGAAATTCTTCCATTCTGTGCACAAGTTTCCCTTCTGTTGGTCATGTATGTAATTGAAATATCCAGTCATTTTCTTCTTTCATTTTCATTTGGCAGCTCCTATGATTTAAACTGACTTTTCAAAAGATGGACATAATAACCTTGTATATGTTAAAAGTCAGCTCTTTTCTGTAGATCTCCAAGCACTTTACAGGATCATTGTACTCATTTTGTAGAAACACTCACTGAGCAGAGGCAGTACTGATGGTTATGCATGGCAGATAGAGGAGATAGTAAAGGATGGTGGATGAATTGAGTCAACTCCAAGGACTCCGGGCATTCCCAAAGTATTCAGGCTTGAAGTATGACCTGTTAAATTGATATTTGGCTATTATTCCAGGGTAATGAGTGCTGAAATTGCCCCTACCTCGTCCCTTGGTGCTGGATATCTCTTTTAGTGGAGTTGATCAAGACACACACACTGGAGAGATCATTGGAAACCTGTAGATGGCGGCAAAATTAATTTCTTTCTGTAGACATCTAATGGGCCTCGTCTAGATGCACAATCTTTTAGCAGCACAGCTTTAAAGACGTGAATCCTACCCTTTTTTCTTCTCTAAACCAGCTTCTGTTCCAGGGTTGAATGCTCAGGAAATGGTTTGCTTGTTCTACCAAAAGGCCCCAGGTTTTAACGTGGGTTCCTCTAGTTTATATCTCAAAAGGTCTGCTCCTAATGCTTCTGAAACCATAATCTTCAGCTGGGAAGCAGATCCCTGACCTGATCAGTAGAAAGTCCATCCAATCATCTTCATGCTAACACCATGAATAACCTCTGCCTTTCTATTAGACCTTCTCTTGCAGGAAATAAGCCATGTTTCAGGTCTTGGAAAATCTTAGCTGTAATAGAGAGGTACCAGTAGCAGATTCCTCATTTAATAGAATGGAGAAAAGAAAAAGTTCTTACTGACTTGGGACATGAAACTGTTTCACATACGCCATCGATTTCAGATGCTGCTGCATGTACCAGGATAAGGAATATAGTAAATTAAATATCTAAATAATATATATTGAGTGATATCCTGGACTATTCTTTTCTCCTCTTACACACCACACCATATCTCAGTTTTATTTTTTCATTAGTTAATTTGAAGTGATGACTGCCTATGTTTTTGTGTCCTGTACTGTCTTGTATATAGTAGTCCTTAAATTTAAAAAAAAAGCTAAAAAAGTTATGTTTTTAAAATCCATTCCCCTTCTTATAAAACATGAGGAATTGACTGTATGCTTAAACAGATTTGATTTTTCATGATAGGACAGGAACAAGCAAACTCACAGATACATATATAACAGAGTAGATGAGTATATTGTCAAGATCTGAAATGTGTTTATTTCTGCAGTATTAGAAACATAAGTTATACAAAGTCTTGATTTGTCTTTTTAAAATAACTGAAGATATTTTAATATTTCTACATAAGTTCAAGTCTCAGGGGCTTTAAAAAGACCACTTGGTACCACAGGCTTTGTGAAAATACCTTAAAAAAAAATGACCAAGAATAAAACATTGAAAAATTTCAGCATAAATTCATTCTTCTTAGCTTATCTACATTAATTCTGGGCTAGGCCAAGCAGTATAATGAAAGTGCTTAAGAAGCTGCAGGTTTCATGAGTAATATGAATACCAATCTGAAGGTAAAAGCAATGGGCACATGACTAATGTGGTAATCTCAGAAGCCCTCATGAATCCTTTCAGTTTATGATGAAGATGCCTGAACTGTTTTTGAAGTATTTTCCTGTATTAAAATACTGAATAGCAACATACATCATGAAGAGGCTGTTTTACCCGTAAACACATTATGAGCATCATCAAAGACGGCTGCTGCTTTCCGCACAAATTTCCACTGCCTGATGGAGTAGGCACAGCTATAGCTCTGAAACTTGCTGGCCCTAGCTCCCAGCAGAAACAGCAAATCATTTAATGCTAATGTCTCAGAATATAATTAGATATAGTTCTGTAAGAATTATATTTTTTTCTTTTTATTTCTTTTTCTGTATGCTGTGTTTCAGCTCAGCAAAATATATGAAGACAAACTATAAGCCATAGCACAGTTGATGGATAATAAATCCCCTAGTGGGTACTCAGTTACTGCGATGCAAGTGGTACTGCTGTCTCGAATTTACATGTTACTAATAACAAATGTCACCTGTTAAAGGCTTGTTACAGAAGAGGAGGAGGGTGCAGGTCCACAGTACTGACTACTTCTGGGTGTAACAAGAGCAGGAGTTCTGGAGCCTTACGTTGCAGAACCTGAGATAGAAGGTGTTTGCCTTCATAATTGTCAGAGGATAAGTAACTCTGTCATTACAACTTCTTGTCTGTTCACAATATCCTCTGCAGAGAGAAGTACATTACAGGCTATTGCATGATTCCCTTACTGCAGATACACATACAAACAGAGATTGTTATTTTGGGAAGAGCTTCTATTTTCAGTACAATTAAAACAATTCAGTTGGAAATATTCACTTGTTTCTTTTCTTATTTTACATCAATTTACTCCATTTTCTCCTATTTCATCTGTTTACTGTTCTTACATGGTCCTGTCTAATTAGATTTTTCTATACCAGGATACAGTGACATGCACCATACTGTCTTATTTTTAAACCTCAGAAAACCCACGACTTACTACTATAAAGGTTTCTGAAAAACACTGACCTTTCCTTTTCCAATAACTTTAACACAACTTCTCATGCATGTTTTCCTTCAGAACAACTTAGGTCAACTCGCCTCAAAGTTCTGCCACTTCAGACCCTCCCTCCAACACAGGGCACAGGCTACAGAGACAAAAATGATCTTTTTACCTCCCTGCCTGCTGACCTTTGCATTTCAGGGCAAAAAGAGCATTTCAGTCACTGTGTGCCAAGATACTGAGGAGGATTCACTTTGCTTAATGTCTATTCTCTTGTCTAGGTCAGCTGTCTGGGCTACCTTCTTCTGTAGGCAAAGAGACAGGTAGGCACTTGCAGAGGATGTCAGCATATCCTGAGAAAGATATGTAAAATATAAACAACGAATCAGTCTGCAAAGGTACATCACTCTCTCTAGGGACTACATAGTAATTGAGGAAAAGTCTAGTGTAGGAAAAGAGTCTAGTGATTCTTTAGATAGCAAAAATTAGCTGAAAGAAGTCCCATCCTTGGGCAGAGACAGTAAGTGCAGTGCTATGTCTCAGTGTCCTATCACTTGGTATCTGTCCACAACAAGCAGACCATGACGCCATTCTTCTGAAGTCCAGCAGGAAGATCTGAATAGCCATGGCCATTTGGCTGCTTCATTACCTATATCTCCTGTTGGCACTGTTAATTACTGACTAAGTGGCTGAGCCCAGAATCGGACCTCCACAGAGCGAACTCACTGCAGAAGAAAATTTCCCTCACTTCAGCCATCTTCCTGCTTGAGTCATTTGGGAAAAATTTGCATATCTTCTGCAGTTTAGAAAGTCTCCTTTTCTTGAGAGAACTTGCTCTGAAGAAATACCCAGAAACTGCACTCTTCTTTCTTTGCCAGCTACATGACCAGAGCATCAGCAACCAGAAAGCCTAATCCATCTGCCTGCAGAGTCCCAAGTGCATGTGGATTATCCTGTTTGTACTGATGACAGAATTTGGCAGTATGTGGCCACATTGCCCAACAACAGTTCAAAAAACCTGGCACTGGAAGAGGTAGTGCATGCCAGGATTGTGGCAATTTGACATAAGCAGCCCTGGCTCAGAAATCCTGTAATTTCTAGCAGGAAGCTGTATAGTGCTTCTTCTTTAATTTGGACTGCCCTATATTGCCTGTTTTGTGATGGAAATACCAAACTGTGTTTAAAGGGGAGAATTGTTCCCTTTTGCCTGTTATTTGGTAATCATAGAATTAGGGCATGGTTTGGCTTGGAAAGGAACTTAAAAATCATCTAGTTCCACAGACACAGACACATTCCACTAGACCAGGTTGCTCCAAGTCCCATCCAACCTGACCTTGGACACTGCCAGGGATGGGGCAGCCACAGCTTCTCTGGGCAACCTGTGCCAGTGCCCCACAATCCTCATAGTAAAGAACTTTTTAATATCTAACCTAAATCTACCCTCTTTCAGTTTAAAACCATTCCCCTTTGTCCTATCCCTACATGTCCTTGGAAAAGGTCCCTCTCCAGGTTTCTTGTAGGCACTGAAAGGCTGCTCTAAGGTCTCCTGAAGCCTTACACAATTTTCCAAGTTTAATATTTTTTTAATTGGTGCAAAGCTTGTAGAGAAGGACAACTTTTATCCTTTAGAACTAATGTGGGTGGAACAACTGACAAACCCTTCCTCAGGTCTGCAGCAGGAACAGCAGACTTTGCATTAATAACAGATTGAGAGCAATAGTACTGGTTTTAACCACCATGTTTGTACAAGATGCAGACTATTCAAGGAAATATGGTGCCTGCCACCCACTGAGTACAGAAGAATGTTAGCAAGGGGAGAGGTGATAAAATCCTTAACATTTGTGATACAGCAAAAAAGAAAAGTAATTTATTTCTGTAGAATAGCAATGATTTAGCATGAGAAGGGATATAGGAAAATTACAGTGATGTAAAGCTGCGATTTCTTCTGAGTTGATGCCTTTCACCTGTTAGGACTATCCCCTTTGATCCCAGCCTCTTGTCTTAAAAGTATGTAGGTCTCTCCTAAAACCTAAACATAAAGATTGGAGAGGGATTGGTTGTTTTTCAAGAAATAGTTGCCCTTTGGCACTTCTTGTGGTTTTGGTGATCATATATCCATGTTCATTTTGGTATCACAAGAAGTATCCTTTGTACGTACACAGTAATAAATTCAGAATATACTATTTACTGTACCATCACACCATCTTATCCCCGAAAGAATTTAGGAATAGGGGAAATATATGTAGTAGTCCCTCTAAGAGTATTCAGGTTCTAAGCATTTGCAGTACAGGTTCTTCTTCAAGTAGAGGAGGTTTCTATGTAATTTAAAACTCTCCATGGATTTCTCATCCTTGAACTTTTCATGGTTCCTCTTGAACCCCTGTAAACTTTTAGTTTTTAGGTAATCTTGTGGTAAGGACTTTCACAACTTCACTACACGTTTTTTGTGGAATCCCCTCATTTTGGTCATTTCTCTGTAGGGTCTTTCCAACATATTGACAGCAGAGTTGGCATTTACAGAGCTTTCTCTCAATTACTTCTCACTGCCATTTGTGCTTAGGGGGCTTTGGATATGGCAGCATCCCACAGTCTGCTGTAAGAGACCTGTTGCTAAAACTCTTGGCCAGTAGAACAGTGCCTCTGCTCTGGATGCCACACCAACCTGCCAAGTGTATACATATGTTAGTTTAACAACACTCACATAACAAAATGAGGCAAAATTATTTCAGTTAGAATGAAGAAATTACTGTAATGCAGTCTTTCCTCATTAACTTCAGAGTATATTTTGCCTCAGTATATTTTGCTCTCAGTGCTTTGCATTATCCTTCCATAATACAATCTTACCACCATCTGCACTTCTCATAGCCCTAACCTGAAAATAGGGCCTGGTGGATCTTAGGGCATGTTCAGAGACCAGCAATGATGATGAAAGGTTTTTAGAGAGAAGAGCGAGTGAAGAAATACAGCCTATTAACATAAAGAAGGAATCTGAGAAAGGGGTTTGGCACATAGAAGAATATGCAATATAAAGAAGTAAATCAGGTTCTCCTATTTACCTTCTCTCAAGGGAGCATCTGTGAAACTCAAAGGCAGGAGAAATATTTTTTAAACGTATAATTATCTACAAAATGTATTGCCACAAATATAACTGATGAAAGAATGTAGCATCTTACAAAAGTGTTAGAAAATTGGATAGGATGTTGGTACTGGAAACGCCACAGCTGCATTAATTACAATGGCTTTACTTAATGTATTTAATTACAATGGCTTAACTTAAACCTCAAACTTCCGCTGAGGCCCTCAGTAACTATTGTGCAAGTTGGCAAAGGAAGAAGAGCGGGTAGGAGTTATACAAGCAGGTAAATCTTTAATCCCCCACCACTGTGTTCAGGCCTCTTATATCAGACCTTGACTTCTGTGGAAGAAAAACTACTGGTCCAGTGAGGTCACTGCTCTAATTTAGCACTGCAGTCATAGAAGACACAGCATGTCAATTTCTTGGCGCCTTGTCTGTTTAACAGACCTGGAGAATTCCCTTGTTCCTTTGAACCAGTGCATGTGGAAAGAGAAAGCCGGGCTGCAAGGGAAGAAATCTAATGCAGGATTTCATTTAAAACCAGCTAGGAAACCAAGTTTTCTGTCTCTACGCTGTGGTAACATCCCGCCCCCAGGGGTGACTATACAGCAGAAACAAATTTTTAGGTAATTGGAAAGGCTTACAGTTGAATACAGGCAAAACCACTCTCTTGGGTGACTTAACAGAGAAGTCTTCACAACACAAGCTCTCTACTTAGTTAAAGCTAAAAATGTCTGTTTCACTAATAATTCATTTTCAAAACAGATAATTTATCAGTGAGAAATTCCAAGGCATTTATTACTGTTTAATAGTTCATGGCACAAGGCAGAAGAATTTTAGCTCTAATTTATTCTCAATAACCTTTCTAATTCTGCAGGCTGTCCTGAATCTGAGGGGTTTTGTTTTGGACTGCCTTTAAAAATACAGACTTCAACATGTGAAACTTTTAAACCCAAGACCACAATTAGGTTGTAAAGCACTGAGTATATGCTCATGTTTTATGAAAAGTCCATGCTGGCGATTCAGCTGTGAAAACCTGAGGTGGTTTTGGTTTTGGTTTTTTGTTTGGCCATGTTTGGGTTTTTTTTTCCCAGAATAAAACCTAATGGAGAAAGATCTAATTTGATCTCTGTGGTAGATAGTTGTGTTGAACTTGTGTCTCTCGCTGATTTATTTACATAGGTCTATATATGAACATTAAAAAAATGAGTTTCTGATTCCAACCTATTAGGAAACTCTTCTGAAAACATAACAGGGAAATAAAAACATCAAGGGTTTTGTTCTGATTACTCATGCATAAATTTCTGAAAGCTGCGAAAGGGGAAAAGGTACTGTTGCTAATTGTTAAATGGGACATGATCCAAAAGCCAGAGCCTACAGCCATGTGGGAAGGGTATATATGTGGGGTTCTGGAGGATATTTTTTATATTTCAGGCACAGCTGGGAGGCAGGTGAAGCCTCTGGTAATGCCATTTCCTATATAAAACTCAGTGTATGGCATGTTTCCAGTCATCTCTCTTTGCAGAAATCAAGTCATTAGGTGATCATTTCTCATCTCTAGGAGATTTGAAGGCTTCAGTTCAATACTTCAAGTAGGTGATTAGTGGATATCAAGCATCAGGGTTTGCAATTATTTAATTCAAAGGTGAGGGAAGCAATTGGAAGCAAGTGGTGTCATGGACTAAAAAATTAGATCAGATAATTCTTCTAATGTGAAGTATGTATACATTGCCAAGGAATATTCGGCAAAAGACAGACCAGAAAGAATTAAGTACTCATTTCAAAAATTGCAGACAACTAGCTTCATAGCATCAGTGTCACTCTGATTGAAAATATTGTCAAAAGAAGGAAGAAGAAAGCACTGATTTTATAAGCCTGCATTTTAAACATTTTTTATCCTGTCACAGTGATTAGCATCCAAATACAGGTGTCATGGCAGGTTAAATCTCTTTGCCAGGCCTTACTGTTTATATTCTTCAATATAAACATAATTTGAGATCAGCTACTGCCCTACCCCACATGTCATTCAAAGATGATTCAATGTCTTTGCCATGGATGAGTGTGCTGTGATTGCACCAGGTGCACTGATTCTGGCAGCAGGTAAATCTGGAGAGGAAACAAGAAACATGTAAATTCTCAGCTGACTTCTTATAGGACAAAAAGAGAGTTTTGGAAATTGAATAAAGTCTTCCGCATGATTCGTCATTTTGCGTGTTTCCTGCAATAGGAAGATAGTGTGAAAGAGAAGAACTAGGAACTAAAGCGATGTTAATGTCAAAGAAAGAAAGGCAGTTACCCCAACTCCTGAAATTACTCCAAAATAGGTTTGGTTTCATTGGTTTTGTTGTGGGTTTATTTTTTTTGGTGTGGCTTTTTTCTTTTTTTTGGAGGGTGGGATATAATACTCTCAATTAATGCTATTGATTCCTCAGATGAAAAGAGAACCACAGAACATTAAGCCAATTTTGCAACTGCATATTGTTAATCTAAAACAGAAAAGATAAACTGACAGAAACTTGAGCTCCTTCCACTGAGGCACCACCATACCCCAGAGCACAGTGGTGCTCAGCTGGCAGCTGAAGAAGGGACAGTGCAGGATCCAGAGCTGAGGGGGCATGATGTGTCACTCAGCTGAAGACTTAGCAATATTCCTGGATAAATACATTCTTGGAGACCCTACAGCTCAGTTCTGAGCTGGTCCCTTGCATTAGTAGTATCCACTCCTAGATATGTAATCACAACAGCTCTGTGGAGCTGTAAAGTAAAAAGTCCTGTGTTATTTGGCATCATGTAGACAAAATTAGTTGTGAATAGGAATCACCTTAGCAAGACTGTGAAAGTGCCCTTTTTCAGTAGTGTATTAGGAAGGTCTGCCATTGTGTGGATTTTTATTAAATGGGTATGTAAGTTTTATTAAGCTTGTATAACTTTTGTATGGGTTTAAATTTGCTATTCCTCTTATCTTTCCTCCATGTTTCTCATCTGATTATATCTATCTTTTATTTACTGTATTTGCTATCAAGAGAATTGAGGAATTAAAGTATTGTGCTGCATAGAAATAAAATGCAGTGGATCTGCACTTTGGGCTGCTGCCCTGAACATGCTGTAAAGATGAAGGCTGCAGCTTTTCTGATTTTGCCTCTTCCTTGTGACCGTAAGTTAGATTAGGTCATGGCCCAGATTTTTTTAATGTCTAACTGCAGTGATCTAAGTTTCAGTAAGGTGCATCAGAGACAGAATCCAACAAATCTCCTGCAGCAGTGATACTGCTGTTCAGTATAAGAAATCTAAATTTTTGGTCAATGTTTCTTAAGAGGTTTTGGCCTATAAAATATACCTTTATTCAGTTTACCTCAGTTTACCATATAAATAACTAGCAAATCTTTTCCAGGTTCCTGACAGGCTGCTACCATAAAAAGGAATTAATAATATCAATTGTATTGTCTTTTGCTGGAGTATAATTCAGTTTGTCTCTAAAGTGCTTCGTGGAGTTACCTTGGATACAGAATCTGGCCCATTGTCTCTGATGGAAAGTAATTAACATCTTAATTGGAGGATTTTAGTGGGTATAATTACTTCAAGATTCCCACTGACATTTCGTGTGGCATTTCAGTTATTTAGTAGTAGTAAACTCATAGTTAGGTCTCTGTGCAACTCTGCATTAAAGAAATACCCTGGCACAAATGCTTTTCAGTTAGAAAACACCTTGTCAGCTAGTTGAGTTTTGTAATTCACTACCAACAGTAGGGGTGTGTGGATTTTGTCTGCTTGTGGAGTGAAGCTGACAGTAGTTCAAGTAAGCAAAATAAAGTAGCAAGCGGCAGTCTGCAAATGAAGGTGAAGCAGTGTTGTGTTGTATTCACTCACAGCTGCTTATTAGGCTCTGGGACTTTCCTTGTCTTCATGCAAAAAATATACTGATTTTGCAGCAGAGACTGCCATGCAGTGTGGGAAGGATAAGGGCTGAGAAGGAACTGGCTCTGCATAGTCCTGGTGATGGAAGGATTCGAGGCTATGGCAAAGGCTTGTCTCCCTACTGATGTGAGCAGAAGGTATCTACTGTGCCTAAGCACTTAATGGTGAAGCCACTGCACTGATGGTAGTCTGATAGTCAGGAGTCAGGCTGCAGAGCCCCCCTGGGCAGCAGTCTGCTATAGAGTCTGTTTGCTTCTCTAACAGATTCCAGTTATGTCTTTTAATTTTCATGTTGAATTAATTACCTGTCCTTCCACACAGATGGCTTCAGGATAAAAATGCAGCACATCCTCAGCCTTCATTTAAAGCTCCTTTCATACTAATGCAGTGGCTGGCAAGACCCCATATCACAAACCTTGACAGTCAGCTAAGGCTCCAGTTCGAGAAGCTGAACTGGAAATACTGATCTTGAAACCATCCTCCAAAATCTGCATCTCAAGGTTACAGCTATCCTGTGTACATGGAACGGAACAGATCAGAGGGCATGAAACCCAGCTCCCTGGGGTACTGCTCTTCTGTCATGCTTATATATATAGTCAGAAAGATGGATGAATAAGCCACTCATTTGAATATGTGATAAAACACTTTTTTGCTTAAGATGTTTCATCTTATTCTTCATTTCATGAGCTTCTAGTTTCATGATACAGAATGAATCACCTTTTTTTTTGTTAAAGCATCTGTGATATTTCATTAAAATATTGACAGTGTGAGGCCCTGACTTTCCTACAAAAATAAATTAGTTCTATATAATCTACCAAATGTACTGACTTTGCTGCTTTAGCCCTCACCACTGTGAGGCTATGAAGTGTTTCAAGGGTACAGCAGGCATTCTCTGGCTTCAGAGAGGGGCTGCCTTTTCTTGCAGAAATCATGTGAGATCACCATTCAGACATGTTCCCATTCAATATTAATGGCACCTTCCCTCTTTGTAAGTTATAAAAAAATCAATTTGGTCACTAGAGGGACAGGAAATCATCTCTATTCACTCAAGTTATTTATGGATTTAAATCCCTCCTGCCCTAATGGAAGAACATTTCTGCCATTATTAGCATTACAGAGACACAGACACTGACAGAGAGTACTAGGCATTTTATTAATATCTTTCTTACAATGAAGGAATGTGAGTGAACCCTTGATTTGAGCCTTTGTACCTGCAAAGGTGGAGAAGGGACATCTCTCTAATCTCACAAGTGACAACTCTGTATTTTTTTCTTTTTATGAGAAGAAATTTCATCTTTGTTTTTCATCTAATTAGCAATGTTTGAAATTCACCTCCACTTGGGCAATGTCCAGTAGTGATGATTTTTCTTATTTGTCAATTCTTTACAGGGTTCTGAAAATGCTGTTTTCACTGAACGAGAAAATCTGCTTCTCTAAAACAAACTCTCTCCTGAACCATACAATGAACACTTGAGAGCATTTTGACCAGTATTACATCTTATTAAAACATTTGTAAATGTCTTTTTAACCTACTCTCAGAAACCACCTAACAGACTTTTGTTGAGGTTTAACATTGTCCAATTCCAAAATACACTAAGGAAGGACAACAGCCCAAGCTTCTGAATATTAGACTTGGGGTTCAGGCCTCAGATACAAAGTGAAAAAATAGTTAAAGCTTGTTTCTTGGAAGTAGAGATGAACCAAGAGAAAGAGACAGGAAAAGGGATTTTTTTTCATATGACTAAAAAAAATTAAATTATGAGTCAATGGGGCAGACATTTACAAGAAGGCTGTTCCAGGTGGCAGAAAATTCAGAGAAAGCTTTTGCCTTGACAGTTACAAGCTTGTCTGGTGAGACTGAAAAGAAGCCAGTGCAAAGTATGAACCTAGAGAGAGGAAGAGGTAGAAGACTAAAAGAGATGACATAACTTGACAAGGGAATATTGAAAAATACAATAGTTTCTTTGACTGCATGGGATTCTGCAATAGCACAGGGATTAAGAGACAGTGGGAAGTATAATGGCTCAGCATGGAAAGAGTTTAGATAGTTGTATAGAAAGAAAGGTAGCATCACCTACAACAGGAGAATACGTGGCAAAGAGCAGTGTTTTACTCATGTTGCACACCCACTGAGAAGTAGCAGACAATGAGTATCCCAGGTCTGCTTCCCACAGGAAACAAGCAATGATTTGATGCCTGGATGACTCCATGTGTACCTGACTTGGAGCAACACTTATAATTTCAGTCCAAGGGCAGTGTCCAGACCTCAGAGTACTGTGCCTTTGCAACAACACCATCTCAAGAATCCATGTTGCTTGGGAAGAATTATCCTCCTTCTTGCAAAGAGGAAAAGCTGTGGCTGCTAACCACACAGAGCTCCCCGAAAGGCATCCACATCAGAAAGCAACACAAACCATAGGACGGTTTCCTACGTTAAATACGTACATGACAAATGTCTAGACTGCACATAACGGTGCTCTCTGCTGCCTCTGGTCACAGGACTTGCCTCTTAGTTCCTTCTAGCTCCCTCATGGCTTGAGTTCAAAGCTTTCCCAAGCTTTGCAAAGGTGAAGACCAAGAGCAAGCCTGTTTGCGTACCTCATCAGTAAAGACTATTCTCTCTGTTATCACACATTCAGACAGTAAGGTGAAAATTAGTCCAAGAATCAGTGTTTGATTTACTCTGCCAAGCAGACTAGCTCATCATCAAATAAGAAACTCAGCATAATAGGATATTTTTTTCCTCCAGAAAATGACTGATTCCAACAGCCTATTTTCCAGAGTGCTACAGAAGAAAATGCACTTCCATGTTTCAGTTCATTTCACCCACATTCAAAATGCAATGAATTTTAAATTACATGAATGCTGCCTCATTTCAGTTGTACAGCAGAAAGAGCACAAGGTGAATAGTATTTTAAAACTTCAGATAACTTGAACCTTTTAAATTGTTACTTTTCCTCCCTTGAGGCAAAGGCATCAAACCCAACTCTGAGGACTGAAGAACCTGCCACATGACATCAATGATCTTAAGGGTCTTTTTCAATCTAAATGAGTCTATGATTCTATGACATCTGTCTTATTTTCATTAACTCTGTGTCTCAAATTCACTGACCTCATCTGAGTTTCTGTGCAGACCCATGTAAGAGAGATGATAGAGGTAAATTTTTGCAGCTTCATACAACTATCACCACCAGCTCCCGAGCCTTTAAAGTGTGCTTTACTCGGCCTCAGTAATTAAAAAAATGCATTTGTTTTACTTGCCCTTGGATCTGTTATTTCTGAAGATCAAAAGAAAATGTTGTGCTCCTTTGATGGCAGAAAGTGGTTGATAACATAGAACACATCTAAATAGTATGATTCATAAAATACCATGCAAAGCTTTTATACCTTAACTAGCTCAGAATGTGACTTGTGTAATATACACAGACATATCAAATACTATCTCTGGCTGTCACTGAAGCAACTACACTAGAGGGCTGATGTGCTGCAGAACTAATGCGAGTTGTTTTCTTTGGATTTCTGTCTTTAGGTTGATTCATATTAACAACTGAAAAAGTGTACATCAGATATGAACCTTTTCAAGAATTGCAGCCTTTCTCACAGTTAAAGTATGTACACTTTTTCTCTCCACACAGCCAGGTCTTTTAGCAAGACCTTTTGGAGAGTACTATAGCTGAGGTAGCTCAGCCTTATGGGTTGGACTTGGCCAATGACACAGGCTGCTACTCCACACATAAACTGTACAAAACCTCATTTAGTGGAGCAAGTCACACTCACATGTGTGAGGCTTCCATCCCTGGAATACCAGTTCCTCTGTTTAACCCTGTGATTTCTGTAGCCAGCCAGGCTTTTGACCATCTTCTGAACCTGCTAGGTTACAGCCAAGGCAAAGGTGATGGCCTCAGAGTACAAGTTCATTTCTAGTAATCAAGGAAATACCATGAGATGGGAATGGCTCTTGGTTATTCCCAAGGAGACCTCAGTGGGAGAGCGACCCAAAGGCGAATGGCTTCCCAGGGGATCAGTGTCCATATGCCTCACCATCCCTTTCCTAAAGCTCCCACTTCACTAATGGTGGTTACATGTTACTCTTTTCTTAATTTTATGATTAAATGTTCTAGCTAAGAAATTAATATGCAAAAATGGAATTTACTAAACCTCATTCCTTGGGGGAATATGTAATTATGCAGAAATGAACAAAACAGAACCTAAGTATTTTGCATTTCCACAGAAACACATGGACTGAGGGCCAGCTTTTCATTGTCACTCTAGCATCTGAACACTTTTCAGAATCCAGTCTAAAGTGTGTACATTTTTGCCCTGAGCAAAATTTAAAAGTTTCAGTTAAAACATTTCAAATAGAAAATTAAATTATGCTTCTTAGAAGATTAACTACATGTTGTCCTGCACCCAGTGTTTTTTTCTAGATGCCAGTTAATTATTCCAACAGCGCACCTCAAGGACTGTGTTCATGTGAGATAATGCTTTTGTCAGGTCACTGACAATTGGGTCATGAACCACCTTTGAGGTCTGTGTTATCTCAGCGTAACATGCCATTTCTAGGAATCTTATTGCTAGATTCCCATTTATTTTCACATATAGATCCTTTTCTTGGGTATTTACATTTGAATTTGAAAGCATTACATATTGTACAAATACAAAAATGCAGCCTAGGCAATTACAAGGTCAAAACATTCAGTCATAGGCAGCAAAGAATGCTAGCACATACCCAGCTTAACCAAGTGTGCACCTACAGGGCTGGCTTCCTTAAAAGCATCCTGACTCAGTTAACTACACAACAAACTTAGGTGTACCTGTGAACATTCATTCTTATATTTGATAACTGAAATAGATTAAATCTGCTACTGGAGATCTGCTGGTTTTATTGAAGTTATACGGATTTACATCAGTGACCACTAGGCAAAGTAGTGTATATACTTGGAATATACATCTTAATATATAGCCTTGTTTTCAAGGACTCTTGTCATATGTGGAAGGCACTGGAAGCTGCAGAAAATGTGTCTTAATACATTGTATTAATTACAAGATAATAGGTGATCATATTTTAATAACCTAAGCATTTAGTTTCACAATTGTGATATTCTGGGGGAGAAGCAGGAACAGGATAGGAGGGGAGAGAAAAGAAAAACATTTCCTTTTCCATCAGAGCATATCCCTTCTGGCTTGGTCCAGATTGTGTGCATGTTCTCTGGAGAAGATGCCCATGGTAAACCATGACTTGAGCACCTGCTGAGACCTAAGCAAGGTCCTTTTTCCCCTCCTTTAGCCCCAAGAAACTAGGGAAAAATATCATTCTTCAAGTGAAATTCAAAGGATAAGCATCAAACCACAAATCCGTTCTCCTTCTAGGAACTTTACAGAGCATGCAGCAGACTATTTGTATTCTTCATGGTGACATAACAGAAATGAATCATTTTAGCACCAGTATGATTTGGAATTTCTATGGGAAGAGCTCAGAAGCGCTCTGAGGTCACAGAGCTGCCGGTATTGCTCACTACTATTGTTTATACATGTTGAAAGTTGTGCTGTATAGGGGAAAATAACAATCCACAAACCAGGAGTGTGTTGGGATTGTTAGTGCCTCTCTTGGGGAAACCATCAATGCAAAGCAACTACATGTAAGACACTCTTTGACCGCGTTATATCAAAGTGTGATTTTTTGGCCTCTGACCAACAGATGACATCTCCTCAGCACAAGTTTCTTCAGCTCACTCACAAAGCCTGTGAAAATTAATTCTTCCATCTGAGAGCAGTAGACCACAAGCACACATAGTACCACAAAGATAGGGAGTCGGAGATCTTCAATGATTTGTTCCCTTTCTTTAGGTCATTACCCAGACTGTATAACTGTTACTGATATCTTAAATGCATGACTTGCTGCTTTGAGCAAAGAAGAGCTGTGAAGCTGATGAAGGGCCTAGAGGACCCTACTACTACTTTGAGTAATGTCCAAGGGAACTGGGGTTGTTTAGTCTGGAGAAAAGGAACTTAAGCATCCTGACTTTTATCCAAATCCTTTCAATTACCTGAAAGAAGGTTATAGCAAGGTAGGTTTTGGTCTCTTTTCCAAAGTAACAAGTGACAGGATGAGAGGAAATGGCCTTCAGATACTCTTTGCTATGGACTAGAGAAGACTTTTCTCCTGTAACTTTACATATTTTAGCAGTGTACTGGTGTAGGAGGTGTGTGTTTCTAGAACTCTGCTGGAGCTAAGGAAAATACTGTTTAATCTGACACAGGAACCACAAGTAGCTGAGGAAGAAAGTAATTCTGACTTCTGGAGTGTGTGTTATAATACTGAATGCACAGTGTAATAGCAAAGAGAAGTATCACTGCACATGCTTTCTACAGGCATCTCCCTGATGGCATCCAAGGAGAGGCTTCTTACTCCAAAAGCAAATCTGGTGATTCTTTGCATTTTTAGGATAATATAAAGAGTTGTGAACCAGGCACGAAATTCTTCAGCATATGGCAAAAAAAAAAAAAAAAATAAAATAAAATTCCTATTGGTTCAATAGGCTACAACTTCATTTAGGCTAATGCTAAATCTGAAGAGCAAGGGGAAAGAAATGAGTGAGACGGTTGAAAGTTTTTCGTTCTTTCTTTCTCTTTTTTTGGCAGCAGCAACCAAAACCACATTTTTCCACACAGATCCTAGAAAATACTGCATTGTCTTCCCTTAGACTTGCTTTTTTGAGACAAAAAGAAAGCTCTGTATGGAGAGAGGTAGAATTTCTTTATGTTGTGGATCTGTCACGAGAACTTCAGTGACAATGAAGCAGAACTGCTTCTACAAAGATTAAAATAAACCTGAAAGACAGATAGAACTTGCAGTTCCTCCAATGATTCTTCACACTTCTCTTACCACAACAGAAGTACACCAATATTATGATGAGGTGGCCAGCTGATCTGTTAACTAGTCATCAGAAAGAAATTTCAGTGTTCAGATGCCAAAAATATTTTTGGCAGGACGGTCACAATGTTAAAATATCAGGGAGCCTGAGTTTTGCTGTGTCTCCCTCACAAATACACCAAAAATTACCTAGAGTCAGAACTAATGTAAAAATGCAAAAACAGCTTACTTTTAGGTCTGTGACTGTGGGTGTTCTGAGCATCTGAATTATGACTAATATTCATAAAGGTGTAGGGGGAAAATCCAATACTTACAAATGTTTATGAGAGAAATAATATTTATAAAATGGCAACTGTAGCAGAAACATGGAAGGTGTTCATTACCAAGAGGGTCTAGTGGCAGTGGACAAAGGTCTAGCAAAAATTTAGCTCTGTATAAACAGCATGCAAGTGAATGGTATATAAGCTGTTTATGCTACAAAGGAAGGAGTGTGAAAAGAACACATGCTGGGAAAAAAGTGGGGAAGCCCTGTCAGCTTACACCTCAGTGCAGATGGCACTGTGCAGTGCTGTAAACCAAAGAAGGGGTCCATCCAATGCCACCACTTTGGATCTCTCAGCACCTTAAGTGCCCACCTAATTCAATTGTTAACAACTTTTAATCACTCATTCTGTATCAATAAACATCTTTGCTCACATCCTGGATGTGAGGTATGTTTTCCATTAATCCTTCTGGATTTGAAGAATCAGAAGGAAGTGTAACTCCTATCACTGGTAAAATAACATTCACCATTTCAATATCTATTAACAGGATCTTGTGAGACTTAAATAGATCTAGAAAGTCAGTTTGCATAGTCAAGGGAGGAGAGATTATTGGCCTGAGCCCACCCTGGCTCACTGGAAAAACACACATTTCTTCCTTTTACACGTAAATGGGAAGAGAGGAAGAGACAGAAACTGTTTCTGCAGTCTTCCATTGCCTACCGAGCATTTCTAAAAAGCAAAGCCTTCAGGTACCAAAGAGTAAGAAAAATCCTAAAAAATATAAAGAAAGATTAAAAAAAACCCAACCTTATAATTAAACTCTTCCCTAAGATAGCACAATATTTTTTTAAGCATGGAGAACTGCAAAAACCTGTGGTAGGGTAGGAGGTACAAAATCTTGGGCAGGTAGGAGGTACAACGCCGCTTCCACCAGGGCAGGCAGCACTACTGGTGAGTCTGGTGGGAGGTGTGATACAGGCCAGCCACCCACCACAGGAAGTGTCTGAAGCACTGCCACAGTCTGCAAACAAAAGTTCTTTCTTCCTTAAGATATCACAGGCTCAGGATAACAAGCTCAAGTGTAATTTTCCGAGCTAATGAGAATCAACATCCTCTCAGCTCTACTGAGGGTCAGAGATCTACTGAGAAATTCAGAGGAGGAATACCATTTTCTCTTTTCCTCCTCTCTAACAGAGAGACAGAACAGTCAATGAACCTCGTGCTCTCATCTCCATGACATGAACACAGGAGCCTGGCTCTGTGGACGCCTGTTTTGATTAACACTGTGTCAGTTCCTCAGGTGCTTTGCACTGGATGATCAACTCTAAATGGTCATATGATGCTGTGGTACCCTGACGCCTCACAGAGATCTTAGAGCACTCAGGAGACTGGTATCCTGGCACAATAATCACATTTAACTTCTCACGGAGTATGAGCAAGGATCTGAACTATGAGAGTAAAGAGTAACAGGTCACTTTTATCCAGTAGCACATGGCTTCAAATACTTTCAGAAGGCACAATTACAAAAGCAAGAGATCAGAGACAGAAACTGGGGAATCAGGATCACATCCAGACTTCAGAGATAACAGCAGGGAGATACAAGATAATGCTGGGGAAGAAGGAAAAGAGGCATGCAAGTTACCCAAGAGGAAAGACTCATAGGAATGTTGAGTTCTTTAATCGTGAGAACAAAACATGATATATCCTGGAGATATCAACAGGAAACCTAAGCAGAGCTGAAGGAAAGAAGGTGCCCTAAAATAACAGCTACACATCACTATTTATTCAGTGCCTTGCCACCTCATTCAGTGGGAAAAATAATGCCTTTTAGGACCACTGCAATTCGTATCCTTTGCTTTCATTTATTTGGGCCACACAAAAATCTCAGAAGGGCCAGAGCCTAACTGGTAGACACCTGGTACAGAAACAAAATTACATGCGGGGACCAGGATCAGGGGTCACGTAACATGGCTGAGAAAAACATTAAATGCCTAACAGTCACCCTTGGGAAACTGGCTTGTCAAGTTCAATGCTGGAGGCACTGGTGATGCGCAGAATATTACTCTGGAGGCATGGATTGACTTATCATGCAATACCAATTGAATTCACTTCCTCTCGGAGGGCCCTGGTTTGCCATAGATGATCTATTGGCTTCCAGTGCTTCCAAAGACACAAAATCACTGCTGCTTTCCAGGAGAGTAAGGCTGAGCCTGCATGCTTGTATAGCTAACAGATACTGCAGATCAGCCCCTGTGATTTGGTCTTCACAAGGCATGCTTGCCTCTGTTGGCAAAAGTTATAACATTACTGGCCCAAGAAAAATAAGACAAATTAATAACTGTGTGCCTTTCATATTAGCAGATAATAAACACAAAATTCTAACTCGGTTCATTTGCCTGGAAGCTTCAAGTCATTTGATAAAAATTCAATTAAAGCATAAGTAATAAATTCAAATGTAATCAAAAAGCAAGGGAGGGGACTTTGCTACCCCACTCCTCCTGGGAGTATAGATAAGACATGCTTCTTGTCTGTTCAAGTCAGATTAAAATCCAAGAAGATGTTTCCTGTAAAATCCAAAAGCCAATAAATTAATCATTGGGTTGTGTATATTAGGTCAATTACCTGGACAAATGGACAGATTTCAGGGTATCTCAGAGACACTTTAATAATTACAAAGTAGTCAGAATTTGTTATTATTCAAAAAGAAAACATATTTTTACTTTTTATTTGTGATGAAATTCTGCAGTAAACACAAAATAAATCTGAAGGATCTTGTTATAAAAGTGGATTGCATAGTGCCTCTATCCCAACTGATACACCCTTAGCATACAAACAGTAGATATGGCTTTTATTTAATTTTTGTTTGAAAACTCCATACTTCCTCTCAAACCTCTTCAGAATAAATGAAAATCGAATTTCAGACATGAATATATGAATTTAAAATACATTTATTTACTGCACCAAATTCTAATAGATAGCATCATCAACTGCAATCATCTGATAAGGAAACTACTCAAGTAAAGCAGATTATATATATGATTCTATGAGAAGAAGAGAAGAATAAAGGACTTTAGAAGGACAGCAAGCTTTAGACCTTTCAATTTTAAATATATACATAAGAAATCGAGACTGGATATGAGGAAAACATATAAAATCTTACAGTTAAAACTAATGCAATCTGAATTTCTGTTAAACAGAAAATCACAAGAAAAGCACATCTTCCTTTCAAGAAATTATCATTCCAAGATCATCCAGCTGGTGTTTCAATCACAATGGAGTTACACACACTTCCTGTGGGCCACTTTTCCTTTGACCTATATAAAGCAACACGTGTGTGTATATATATATATA
>NW_009911440.1:0-26629 GCF_000696875.1 Nestor notabilis | reverse complement strand
ATAAAGATTTTATAAAGCAAAAGAGTTTATAATAGTTTTTATTAATAAGATTATTTTTCTGATTTTAGCTGACATCAGTAAAAAAAATCTGTTCCAGCTACCTGACACGTTGGCTGGTTTTGTTTAAAGAAAAGAAGGAAGGACGTTAGCTGCCTTTATTTCTGTTTCTGTAAGTAAAATAAAAAAGTGGCTTGATAAAAGGAGTAAACAGAATACTGGGTTAAGTATAGTAAAAAATGAAGGAAAAACTTTAAAATATTCTAGAACAAGATTCAGCCCTTCAAAAAGTGAGCTATAAACATCACAACAAATTTAAGTGGCTACCAGCACTAAAGCTATTAAAAAACAAAATGAAGTACCACATCTCCCTTGGCTGCACATGCCCATAAATATCAATTAATCCTGAAAGGCAGCAGCGTAGTGATGGAAGAACTTCACTGTTTTTCAGCCAGAAGCTCTGATAAAATACAAACTTGGGGCCATGTTGTTGTTTTACATAGAAAACTGAACAATAGATGAAGTGTGAGTCTATGCCTTTCTCAAATGCAGGGCTTAATGGAGCCCTTTCCCCATGGGAAGGCCTCACACTGCTCTCCTGTCAATGTTAATGGGAAACCCTGCAAGGATTTCCTTATCTCTGAGCAAATTGCCTCTGGGCTTCCTCGTAGGTCCATGAGTATGATTCATCACCATGGGCTATGGCTTAGTGCCACCTGCTAGCACTAATGAAGAGGAAAAGAAAGAGAAAAGTCAGAGTTTTCAGGTGCTTTCCCATCATTCCTTCTCCATCAGTTCTCATTTACTTTCTACCAGGTGGTCCCTAGCCCTCCAGCTCTGTCTTTGCCTGAGCCAGAGAAATCCAGTGGCTTATTCCACTTTAAAAGATCATACATGTAATGGTAGGAAAACTAGTGCTCTCTAGAAATAAGGGTAAAACAGGGATATAATTTTCTGAAATGGAATAAAATGTAAGACCTCTATGTAATACACTCTTCCTGTTGTTGGACTGGTTGAGCTACTAACAAGAGCATCCCATAAACATAGATCTTTTTGTGCTCACAACTGCAAAAGATCACAGTTTTTGCAAAAGCATCCATTAACTGAGATTGCTTGATAGATAGTTTCAGGAAGATGTCAAAGTGAATAGCTGATCTGGGAACTACCGGTAGCAGCTATTCAGTCAGCTGGATGTCACACAACTCACTCTTTGAGCTAAAGTGAGCAGTCAGGTGCCTCAGGCTTTTTATGCAGTGCTGCCCTGAATGAGCACCTAACCACTAGCAATTATTTTTGCATAAAGTGGAAGATCAATGGCAGGTGATAGTCCCTTATCCAAAGTCACTCTGTGAAGCCTCTCCCTCACACTGAAGCCTGTCGCAGCCTAGGCTGAGCACAGTGATAAGATAGAAATTAAGCTAGTCTTTTGGGAACTCATTGGGAACTCAGTAAGCATCCACCTTTAGAAAGAGATCGTATGACTTGAAGAAGCCTGCTGGGATCTTGCAATACCTAGGTGATTGCATTTGGCTGCTTTCCAGTTAGTATCTGAGTGCCAGTGTCCACAGTGCCTACTCTCTCCATACTGGTGTGCACATGGGCTTGACTGAAATGTGCTAATCAATTCTCCTTGCAAGAAAAATTAGGGAAGATGCTATGTCACACACTGAGAAGACTCAGGTTGCCTGGCTTCTAAACATTTCCACTAGACCCTGAGGCTTTCCATAGCCTCCTACCACTTCTTCACCTATCTGGGAACAGAGGCACAGTAGCAGTAGAGATACAGATGTTAATGAGTGACCTCCTCTCCCAGGGCAGCTAAGAGACCATTAAGTGAGTATGAAGATTTGCAGGCACTGACTTAGGAGACCTCCATTTTCTTATAGGGTGGACACGTTCCAGAGATGAGAGCCTGCAAAACACCATGCAGCAGCTGAACTTCCTGACGTGTGGCAAAAGACCATGTTTGCAACTGCAAAACCTCTGTGATAGCATGAGAGAACTATGGAGAACGATGGGAACCCACCTTGGTGCAGTCATTTATATAATTTTTTGGGTAGAAGCCTTGAAGGAAACTGTCCTGGAATCATGTCTGGGTGTCATCTTTGAGAATGATAGTTGGCATAGTCCAAAGCAACACCAAGAAGTAAGTCAGTAACAAAAAGGAATGGGAAACTTGGTCTTGCTTCCTGGACTCCTTTGTGGAGCGAAGTATACATAATATTTCAGTGTGCTGTCACATTTTATGCTCCCTTGCCATAATCCTGAAGAAGTAAACTCCTCCTTGGCTGATGTCTCCTAGTGGAAGAATGTCCCAGAAATTCATTTTTGCAATGTCTAGAACCAGGATAAACTTTCTGAGCTCCAACTTCTCATACTTCTTAGCTTCAAGAGGTTGTTTCCTTCCTGATGTTTATACCACAATAAATATTGTATCTGTAGGGAGTTGAATACCGATCAGAGAAAAAAGATGGTTTTACTTTCCTTTTGCAGTATTGATAAACCAGAAAGGACCAACCATCCTACTAACTTTTTCTTGCTTGGTAGACTTCAACTTTGCTGAATGTAAGCAACCAGACTTGTATATATGCAAAATCACTGCAGCACGAAGCACATTGCAGATGCCTAGCCTTATGCATTTTAAGACTTTAAGATTTTTGCCTTTTCTGTCTCAGAATTTTTATCATAAAGGACAAGTGGAAACGAAAAGAAAAAAGGAGAACTGGGTGTTTTACAAGTGGCAAAGAGATGGAGTTACTTGTCTTTTTTTTTTATTGCAATGTTATATTTCTAAGTGTTCTTGTTTTTCATAATTCTGCCAACTTCATCTTCCCAGGATACTAGAAGTGTAAGAGGAGCCTTTGCCTTCTCTCCCTATACCCACAGAAGACTCATATTATGCCTCCTTACAGCTTTTTTTTTCCAAGTAATGACAAAACTTCTGAACTCCAAAGACAAAAGTTTGTCGAACAGCAGTCATCACTCTTCCTGACCACTAGAAAAGCCCAGTGTCATCCTGCGTTCACTTCCAACTGATCATTCACCATTTTCCTGGCTTGGTTAAGCAAAAATCCTCGTCTTGAACATGGTCCCTTAGGGTACCACCAAACTAGCAATGTCAGGTACTGGGGAATACAATTTGATAGAGCCTGGGGAGCTAGAGAACAGAGAGACATGGATGTGCAGCTAAATACCACAGAGCAAAATGCTCTGACCAGCAAAGGTATTTTACATCTCTTTCAGTAATTTTTTATTTCATATATTTAATAGTGCACTCTTATCTCAGTAACCACAAAAGGAATTAGCATTTCTAAAGCTTTTTATGATCAGAAAAACTATTCTTTCCTTAGGAATGTTAAATAATTACAGCTGTCACTCTACTTTCATGTACATTGAATTAATATCTGTAACAGGCATTAATTTTGCTCAATATTGAGTTCACTGTCATTTCCACATGTCAGTCCAAAAGGAGGCTGTCAGAGTTTTAATTAAATTAATTGAAATAATAAATCACAGTGCTTAGCCCCAATGCCACAGAACTGGAAATCATAGAAAATGCTGCTGCAGAACTGTCAAGCTTTGTATATAGGGAAAAAAAAAAATACAACAACAAAACACTGTGCACCATTCTCTGAACTATTAGTGCTGCTTTGAACTGTGCCTCCCTGTTCTCTGATATTCACAGGACAAAGTTACACAGTTCCTCTGAAACAGAATGGATCTTCCAGTATGTTGGAAACTTGGCATGGACTAGAGAGACGCTAGTTCAAATAATGCTGTAGTACCAAGTTCCTGATCAATTTGAGCCAATTTCTTATGCTGTGATTCAGCTCCAGCTTCAGGAATAAGTTTGTGTCTCTGAAGTGCAAATGGCTACATGTGAACCAATGCTACTACAGCCAGTGGAGATCTACTTGGTGCAGGCTGTGAACTCCAGAGAACAAGACACGTGAGCATACCAAGTTGTGGGACAAATGACCTCTAAGCTCTGACAACATTTTACTTCACCGCCACTGAATATAGTGAGAGCTTAGACACTCACTTCATGTGAAGGCATCCACAATGCAGAAACCTAAATCTCGAACTGAGTTAGACATTACTGTCAAATCAACAGGACATCTAAATAATGTAACAGATTCACTTTGTTGAGATTAGTTCTCTACCTGTGAAAACTGAAGTAATGATGCTTTCCTGGCACCCAAGGACAAATACATTAGAGAGAAAACTGAAAAAGGAAAAAGGAAAAAAAAAAATCACTTTACTAATGGAAATGGGGAAGAAAAAGGGCTGTACAATATCTATGAGGAGGTCATCAAGAGAACAGAGTTGGGCTTTTTGGTGGTGTGTGATGGGAGGATAAGACAATAATTGAAACAAGGAATGCTCAAACTGGCTATATGGAGAAACTCTTTCACCATGAGGACACTGAAACAGTGGTACAGGTTGCCCAAAGAGATTGTGCCATCACCACCCATGGAGGTTTTCAAAACCAGATGGTGGAATAAAGCTCTGAGCAACCAGCTCTGCCCTCCTGACTGATCCCCCTTCATGCTAGAGGCTGGAGGTACCTTCCTACTAAATTATCCTGGGATAATTTACTGAATTATTTACTATCCTACTAGATATCCTGTGATGAATTCCTCACAGCTTGCACAGGAGAGAAGTCTGCCATTTTTCCTTTAGTACAGAAATTCAGAATTCATTCTCTGCATTCTTTCTCCACATGAGAAAGGCTTCAGTTGGGCAGCCTTCAAAATCCAAAGTCCTAGAGCTTTAGTTACCTTCTCCTTTCCTGCAGTTCCTTCTTTTCCAAAAGAAAGAAAAAGAAAACAACCAAATTAGAATTCTAGAATCAGTTAGGTTGGAAAAGACCTTTAAGATCATCAAGTCCAACCATAATTGAAAAATGAGGGTGGTGGAGTAATTTTAAACAATGTGCTCCATTGATGTTTCCAAGACAATACATCTGGGATGCCTTTGGACATTTCATGTGCCAAAAGCCTGGGGCATGTAAATTATCACTGCTGCCAGAACAGAAAGGCAAGACATCAAGTGCTACGTAGTTAGGTTTACTGAAGGACAGATCACATTCTTTCCCCAAAGAGTGCACAGAGACAAACCACCTGCCCTTTTACACAGCGATTTCATGTCAGCCTTTTAGAATCCACTTTATACTGATCTCCATAAGTGTTAAGGCAGAACTTCTGTCAGATGCCCACGTTTATCCACCACAATTTCATTATTAGTATTATTTTATTTAGTTTAGAGTACCTGATGTACAAGTACAACAGGGTCAAGTTTCTACGGTTAATATTCATTCTAACTGCATGGCCATTCTGTTGCTCAGGGCTATTTGCAACTGCATCAAAGACATTATGAATACACAGAACAGTGCTGAGTCCACACAGCCATGAGCACGTAAGCTGGCTTTTATTCTCTTCTCTAACATCAGCAGGATTTCCAAACCATGTTTTAACTAGTGCCAGCATGAGCAAAAACAATTGACTGGAGAGTCAGCAAGCCCTCGAGCTAGATCCTGATTTGGCAGAAGTGGTAGATAAAGAAAGAGCCACATTTTTATTCATATCCTGGGAACACATGAAGAGAACAGTGTCATATATGAGTTCTGCCCTACCAGTTCTACAGTAATTTCATAAAAATCATATTATTGCTTGAGGAGTACCTCCTCATGCCCTTCTGATTCCTGAGGCAGAAGCACCCATACCTGTATTGCTCACAAGTAATAGGATTATATGATAGTTACCTGCCTTGCTCTTATAAATCTCCGTAAGCAATACAACCGAGATGACCAGGTTCCATGCTCAGCTGTCTTGCTGCACAGCTCTTTCCTTAAGAGGTAACTAAAACCCCAATTGCTGTAATGTAAGCCTATTATTCCTTGTTGCCCCTTTGATTTATTTCCTCCCTTACCTGTATTTGAGGAACATAATCATGCACTCCCTCTGCCTTCCCACCGGTAAGGCATCCTGCAGCAGTTGTGCATGGTGGGCAGCTGCCCAGGCTCCCTCCAGACCCTTTCAGAGACTTCTTTACTGCTCTGAACAGCATGCAAGGAATGCATTTACAACTGCTATACCGCTCCTGTTAACACCTTCCAGCCTACCACTGCCGACTCCTGTCTGAAGCCGGCCCTCCCTCAGCAATCAGTTCCCAGTCTGTATTCCCCAGCTTTCCTGCACTTGCTTCCATGCAAACATGCATTTGCCTTTACAGACGTGCATCCGCTGCTCAGACCACTGCAGCTTCTCAGGACTGTTTGAACATTGAGGCGGTCCCCCAGTGGATCTGCATCCTTTCTCACCTTAATGCCTCCTGCACCTTTGTAAACATGCTCGTTACTTCATCTAACTACTAGTGAAAATAACTTTTGTTAATGACTATCCATTTGGGTAACTAGCTAGAAACAACTACCAGAGTACAACTCCATATCAATCACATAACCTCATTCAGTTCCATGAAATCCAGGTTTCTCCTTACTTATGTGTCGTAAAGGCTTACTAGAAATCAAGGGGGGGGGGGGGGGGGGGGGAGAAAAAAAGAAAAAAAAAAAAAAAAAAAAAAAAAAAAAGACACATTTACTTTTTCCTTACTTACAACACCCATCCTAGGAGGACATTAGGCTGATACACTATTAACTTGCATCTAACAATGTTGGCTATTATTCACCCTAGTTACTGTCTTAGTAGATAGAAGTTGTATTTTGATTATTAACATTCCCTCTGTTCTCTTTGTTCAAAACTGAGGCCAAGTAATCTACCACTTTCTAATATCTCCTTTCTCTTTCCCCCCCTCCTCTCTAAAACCCCTAAACTTACTTTTTATGGTCTTTTGAAACTCACTTCTCCTGCACTTGTGCAAGGGGATTGCTAATGACACACTTTTTTTCAATATTACATCTATCATAGTGCCTGACTTCTCATCTTGTGGATACTAACGATAGTCAGTAGTTCAACTACAACCACCAAAGGAGGTAAAAGCAGAAAAGGTTAAAGCAGAAAAGGTATTTAACACTTCTACCTTCCCAGCCTCAGTGGTGGTTTTCCTTTCCTTTGGGTACCCATAGGAATATTTTCATGTTCATACTGTTACTACTAAGGTATTGTTTTCTTATATTGTATACAATTTTACACCTGCTAATTGCTCAGGAAAAAGCCTCAGAATATCTTCAGGAAGCTATGCTGAAATAGATTTACCGTTACAGGTAGAAAAAAAGATACCGAAGAGCAGAAGGTGGACATTTTAAGCTTCCAGACTTCCATATATCAACCACCCACACAGAAAGCCCGTTTTTTCAGAGGAAAAGAGCTGAGCTCCTAGGCTCCCATTTGTCACAACTACCATGAAAACCTGAAGAGGCTTAACCTGCCCTAGCAGGTTAAGGGACAGAATTGAATTCAGGAGCTCCAGAGCATGCAAACCATCAACAGCAGGTGCCTCTGCCACACAGCTTTTATCCAGAGATGCTCCAGGACAAAAGAGTCCCATAAGGCTGGAAAGAAGATCTTTTCACCCTCCTCTTTTCCTCAGCAAGAGCTTCACCCCTGGTAGAGCTGGCACCAAGCCCAAAAGATTTGGAGGGGTTTACTTTCTAGTTGTTGAGGGGTTTTTTCCACCTCTTTAGTCTTCTCCCAATTGTATAAGCTGTTTTGAATGCTCTAACTGGCACAAGTAAAGACTTCACAAGAGAGGAAGGGAAGATTACACAGATTATTTAATGACAGTTAGACTAATCCTCCCCATATTCAACCCTCCTAGCTCCTTACTATGTTACTACTTGTTCTTGACCAGATCCCTTCTCTGACCAGACATCACCAGTCCCAGCTATCTGCCCAGTTGCTCTGATCCCTGTTTCTGTGAAAGAAAGGAGGCAAACTTAGATCATTCTAACATCAAACCAGAAAAATCTGAATTACCAGCGCACAATTTTTCCTGCTACATGAAACTTTAACAGGCATTTTTTGTTCCCTTTACTCAACATTAACTGACATGGCTGTGATGCAGTATCACTGATCTCATTTTTGCAGAGAAACTGTAAGAAAATGAAGCCAAAGTTACTGCAAAAAGATTCACATCATTCCTTCAAGCAGGCCTGGGAGCTCTGACACTCCCACCTACTTCAACAGGAATAGAGACTAGATCAATACCTGGGTGTCTTTAAAAACCCCACCCAAATTTTCTGCCTCAAAGCATTTTGAAACCTAACTCCTCTTAGCCAGTAAATACTACACCTATTTCTAGAACCTTATAAACACGACATTTTTCAAGGCAATTGTGCAAAAGCTCTGGAAAAATAAATGTACAGAAATACATGATGCTACTCCACTTCGGTAATAACAACATGGACTTGAAGCCATTTCTCATAAAACACACAAAAGGGCAGGAGATGATAAACACTGCAGCTGTTGATCTGCTCGACACATCTAATGCAATATTCAGTCTTTTCTAGAAAAGGAAATCAATTATGACTAGAATTAACATAGAGGCAATATACAAATATGTAGAACTGCCAACTGGAGAGTGAACAGAATACGTGTTTCTTGCTGAGGCCTTTCTATGGCCTTAGTTCCTGTGTTTAAGTAAATGTGTTTACATAGTAATTGAAGAACATGAAAACTATTTGAAGTTGCTACCAAAATCAATAGCACGATGTTTAGCAAAGTGCTATATGACCAAAAAATTGCAGTATGAGTCTGACTTAGAAGATATGAGCAATGGTAATCTGGTACTGACTGGAAAAACCCAAACCTCCACAGAGGTTCCAGACTGCCATATCTCTGCTCTTGGTACCTTACAACACTTCAGCTTCTACAATACTTACAAGGTTTTTTCCTAAATAACATGAAAGAAATATTGACATAGTTTACAACCTATTACCATGCTAGCACTGTAATCAGTTAGAGGGGAGCCAATTAGTTAATATACTTCTTCGTGCCTTTAAAAATGAGATCAAGGTGCCCAGTGAACCCCTTTCCAGCATCACCACTTATTCTGGAAGTTCTTAAATATCTAAATAATTCAGGAGTATAGGTTCCTTAAAGAAGACCTAGGCTTCTAGGTCCTTCAGGCACTCCTGAAAATCTTTTCCATTGCTGGGTCAGTCAACGGGAGCCTTTCACACCCAACGTCAAGTTCAGCTTTAGCCCAAAATTGTTTCTAACAAACTGTTACTAGATGCCATGGACCAAGTCAGTTTTACTTCATCTTTTAGAGAACAAAGGTCAGTTATCAAATAACTTTTCATTATAGTAGCAGATGACACAATGGATCAAATGGGCATGAAAATAGTTATGAAAACTATTATGACAAAGGTGACTGTGACAGAACTGAGGGCCACAGGCGGTTGAAGCTCTGTGCAGCATCTCTGAATTGACAAAGGGTGTCAGCACTCAGATGCCCAAGAACATGTTTAAACCAGTCAGAAGCTGTGTGCACAGGTGCACACAAAGGAAGAAAAAATACAAACCCCCTCTCTACATACCACAGCTGTAGGGAATTTTACCCTTAAAATAAATTTCCTATCTCCTACTTTAAACTTCTGAAGATCCCCCAGGGATGTAGGTCCCACCACATCTCTGGGTAACCTGCACCAGTGTTCAACCAGTCTGATGGCGAAATATTTTCCTCATGTGCATACAGTGCCTTCCCTGCTACAAGTTGCAGCTGCTGCCTCCAGCCTCAGCTGTGTCCCTCAAAAATACTGTTCTGGCTTTAAGAAGCTGTCTTTAAGCAGCTGAAAATAATCAAGTCTTCCTTTGCCACCTTTTCTCCAGTCTAAACAAATCCCACCTCCTCAATCATAGGTAAAACAGACTTCAGCTGGGGAAAATTAATTTATTGCCAAATAAAATAAATATTTAACTACTAATTTACTAAGAGGTAAACTTTCTAACAGCTTTCCTCCCCATTTTCCCAGGCTCAGCTCCACTCCAGGCTCCCCTTCCCAAATGGAGCAGCGTAGGGGGCTGTGGTCAGTCTGTAATGGCCCTTATCTGCTGCTCCATCTTCCTCACACTTCCCCCTGCTCTGGTGTGGATCTTTCCCATGGGCAGCAGGAGAGATCTGCTCTAGGACCACAGAGCACCTCCTCTTACTCTGACCCTGATCTTCCCTCAACTTCCTCCTGTCTGGTATTTTCTGCCCTTTCTTAAGTACACTTTCCCAGAGATGCACCATCTTGTCCAAGAGGCTCAGCAGTGGCTCTGTTGAAGCCAGCTGGAACCAGCTGTGCCCAGCATGGGGCAGCCCTGACCTCCCCTCATAGAGGTTGTCTGTAGACTCCCTCTGCTAACACCTTGCCCCAGACACCCTATATAACCATTTAATTATACTGTCCCTAACTCAATCCTCTTCTGAAGGTCCTTCGTCCCCCCAGCCCTCAGAGTCATGGAAGGTCTCAACACAATCCTGCCTGGAAAGGCTAAGGGAAAAATCACCGTTGTACGCCATGAGCTTGGCTGTGTCCTTCACTAGTAAGTTGCCTGTCCCCTTCAGTGTTACCTGCATAAACTGTTTAGCCTCCTTTGCTGTAATTGTTTGCTTCCAGTAGACTTACAAAAAAGAAGACTTAAGAAGTCCCAGCCACGTTTGACCATCCAAGTACCACACATATGAGCATTACTAGAAACAAAATAGGGACCAAAATCCATGCTGTCACCTCTGAAATTTGAAGAAGTATTTGAAGAACTTAATGTCCTTTCATGGCATTGACTTCAAATAAAAAAACAGATGGTGATATTTAATACTGGCATAGTAATTACGATTAGTATATATTAGCAGTGCTTCTTGGTGTGGAAGACATCTGGCCAACTGCTGCCTAACTGATGGCTTTGGTAACTTGCCAGGAGGCAGGGACACTACATTTGATTTGTATACACTGGCAAAAAAAATTGGCGAATCAGCTTCCATTTCAAGCAGGCTTCAGCAAGACTCATACCATTAGCAGCACGTACTGTCAGTACTTACCCTCAGTACTAATTAGAAAGTTACTTTCCTCAGTGACCATGGGCCTTGCAGTCCTGTGTCTTACACCTACTGACCACAATGAGAGCTGCACCCCATCCTCCAATGCCCATATTTTAAGAGGATAAGCAACTGGAGAGGAATGCTATAAACACAAGAGCTAGAAATAATCTATTACCACAAAAAGCATAGAAACCTCGGATTTTTTTTTTTTTTTTTTTTTTTTTTAACAAGAGGAAAATAGGGGGGAACTTAATCATTGGAGTTACATTCTCACATGAAGCAAAAACATAGTTATTGACAGGCTCTTCAACCACATTTGCTGCTAAATCATCCTTGATACTAGAACCTCTCTATTTTTACTTCTACATATCTGGCTCTAATTTCAAGTTCTCTAGTTTTTCTTTTTTTCCCAACTAGGCTAAACAGGTTTAGAAGACATCAGAACCTGACAGTGTTTTTTGACTTTAAAAAATCTATGCCTCTACACATACAGTGTCAATTAACACCTCTGCACACTATATTGAGCAAAAAAACAAATGACATTTTGTTGGCAAAGCCTGAACTGCAACAGGCCTTATAATTAACCATTGCCCACAACTATCCTAACATACCACTTGTTTCAAATTATATATGTATATTTGTTTCTTTTATAGCTGAAATACATTGTGAGACTGTGCATACCCAGACTAACTTAAAAGGTACAGCGAGCAGAACCACTGGCAAAACAAACGAAAGGCGTTCTGCTCAACAGGACACCACAACACATTAATTAAAACCAGAATTGGTACAAATGAGAATAAATTAAGCAAAAGAGAGATCATGTTAGGAGCTCCCTGAACTAGAGGAAGCACAACAGGATCAGCCACAACGCGACCACCCGCTCATTTTGCTTCAAGTGCTTACTGGTGAAGAAGCTTTTGTGTTTGCTTGGTTCTCCCAAGTGACATATAGAGCTTTCCTTAGAGAAAAACACAAGGAGCTAAGCATTTTACCAAACAATGCAGACTCATAGACCAGCACTTTTGTTGATGGGCTTTCAGAAATTGTCCATGTTAATCCTGGATGCAGAGCATGTATAGTAAAATATTTGTAAATTGTATTCCTATCTTAAACCCTGACCATAGGGTAAGCAATCTGTAGTTAATGTTTCATGAGCTGATATAGAATCAGCTCTCTATAGACAACAATACAGTAAAATCATGGGCTAGCTGCACTATACTGAATATTTCTATAACATTTACTGTTGGGTCCTGTATTCATAACAGCCTTTTCAAGTTTCTAGAAAAAGGCAATAAGCTGCTGACTTTAGGTCATTCACATTCCAGGTGAAATGCAGGCCCCATTTGAAGACAGTATGAGATTTAGCAAAGACTTCACTAGTTCAGGATAGTGGCACTTGAGAAGTGTAGTAAACAAAATCCAGTAATGGCCTTTAATCCTTTAGCAAAGTCACTTATAGATCAAGGGCAGATAGATTCATTACATTTAATACTGTAATGAGGTTTTTAACTTTAATGTTACATTGAATTTTGTACCATTACTCTTAATGTTACTCTTGAATTTTTCAGTATCCTTAATATGAATTAGGACTAAGAAATTCCCAGAATCTCCTTGAGCATCCTTAGAGTGATCATTCATGTCACAGCATACAAAAACCCCCCAAAGGCTCTAAAATATTGTATTTTCAGACACTCACCAACCACCTGTGGAGGCTTTTTCCATTCCAAAACATTCACAAGTTTCTCTTCTATGGGTGGAGGAAACAGCAATTTTTAATTAATATTAAATCTTTATTTTTATTTACATTAAATAAATACTGTATTCTTCTAGAGACAATTCAGTACAGTAGTGATACAATATTGACAATGTGATATTCTTGGCAATTAGATTAGTCAATTTAAGTTTGGTGTGTGGATATTTTGGTTTTGTTTGTTTAAAAAAAATATCCTTTTGTCTTTACAAGATAGCTATGAAAGGTTCTGAAGATTTCAGCTGACTGTAAAGGATTTTGCCAGTTTAAGTCTAGTCAGCATTTGCTTTAACATGAGTGGAAGTTACAGAGATCAGCAGTTCCCAGACAGTAACCTCTGAATTGACCCAGAGAACAGTATTGAACAGTAGAACCTACTCGTACATCCCTTATATACTGCCCAGCCCAGTGGTCTGGGAGCACTGGCAGGGGTTGTGCTGCGAGTTTCATGATGGCCTAATGTTCATGTACTAAGACAAGAAGGTATTTACAGCAAGTACAGTTTTATGAGGCATAATCTGGCAAACTGCAGCAGAGCTTTCTGCCCTGGTTGCTTGCTGAAAAAGACAGAGCCATCAGAGCTTGATTACTCCCTGCTGGGACTCTTTTTTCACCAGATGATGCAGGATAACCAGCTAAAAAAGATTAGGAGCCAGCTTCACACTTAAAACTTGGTGCAGGCAGATGCTTTTGAAAATGAGTGTGCTCTATTCAGCACTAGTGTGTCAGTCCTGCATGACAGGAGATTCATTTTTTGTTGGCTCTGGGCCAGGAGCCCTGCACAGTGTTATCCTGAAACATCTGCAGAGCCCCATCCTAGTTCCACACCATCTGAAAGTTATGAGCTCTCACTGAAAAGACAGAGGAAGGAGTACAATCTTCAGCTAGGAAATGTACAGGAATTTGTGGAAAATTGCATTTGTTCACGGATGCTCAAGTGCCTACTAAAGATATGCATGTGGCTGCCCCATCCTTGGAAGTGTTCAGGGCCAGGTCAGACAGGGCTTGGAGTAACCTGGTCTAGTGGAAGATGTCCCTGCCCATGGCAGGGGGATTAGAAGAAGATCATCTTCAAGGTCCCTTCCAACCCAAACTGTCCGATGAGTCTATGCATGATGTGAACATGCTCTGCTCAACCCCACACCTTTAAAGCAACACCTCCCAGGAGTGCTACTGTTATCCAGAACATTTGTTCTCCTCCAGCCAACGTCCAGAGTGACTCAGACACCCCGTGTCCCTGTGCACATGACAACTGGTTCAGCAACTGTCTTAAAAAGATCCATATAGATACCCACAAAAGCTCGAAAAGCATAAGGCACCTTAGGCTCTGTCACAGCTCAGCAATATAGCTGTCCAGGGAGAAAACATTTCCATTTGACTAAAATGATTTACTGACAAGTTTTGCATTAAAAAAAAAATCAGATCATTGCTGCAGCACTCAGATGACTGCTCTGGATACAAGCTTTCCATTGACTCTAGCAGTGCCCTTACCGCCTTCCCTTTAGAGGCTAGAGATGAGAGAAAATATGTTTTAGAAATACTTAGAACAGACAAAAAGTTATATATTTGAATGGATGAGAAACTTGTGAAAGTAAAACTCAATTCAAGTTTTGAACAGAACAAGAAAAACATGACTAAGAAAAATTACACTTGAACACAACAAACTGGGCAATAACTATCATAAATAACCATTCTCCATCTAGCTAGATTAGCTTGAAACAAGAATTAACACCAAAGTTTTCAATGAGCAAGAGGAATCAATGCTAGCTTGAAAGTTATCATAGATTTTCTCCCTTTTTCCAAATAGGGCTGAATCATCTGCTAGGAATTCCCTTCTCCTGCACAAGATATACAAGCTCTGTAATACTACAAGAGCTTCATCTGCCCAACCTATAATATAAAGAGATGCTTCTCCATCAGACCTGTTTCAACAGAACACTTTTATCATGAACATTAACAACTTCCATCATAGTTTTAAACTTAAAATCTGCTTAAGACAGGATAAGTCAACAGAATAGTTTGGGTTGGAAAGGACCTTAAGATCATCTAGTTCCAACCCCCCTGCCATGAGCAGGGACACCACACACTAAACCATGTCGCCCAAGGCTCTGTCCAACCTGGCCTTCAACACCATCAGGGATGGAACATTCACAGCTTCCTTGGGCAACCGATTCCAGTGTCTCACCACCCTCACTGGAAAGAGCTTCTTCCTTATATCTAATCTAAGCTTCCCCTGTCTGATACCCTGATTTGTATAGCCAGGAAAAAGATCTAACTGAAAGCCTTGGATAAACTAGTTCAAAAATTCAAACTTCATAGTACAATACTACAGATATTCTGAAAAGTTGTATTTATTTTCTTCAAGTATCCCTGGAGCACCATGTATGAGTGCTAAGATAGCATGGCTGACCACCTTTGATTGCAACTTCACTAAATCCTGGTTACATTTAGCAAGAAAATACCTGAACATACCTGTATGTTGCAGTTATCTCACATGTTTCTAGTGCCCAAACCACGTAAAAACGAGTCCAAGACCAGAGAGCCTTCTTGAGCTCTGACCCAGCATCCTTGGGAAAGGCTGAGGTTGACCGTCCCCTCAAGCCACGGACCAAGGTCGCTGGTGCCCTCTTCTGGTTGTATTCTTTGGAGACTACCAGAATACAGTGAAAAATACTGTTGATACTGTCGATTCACTCTTTGCTTCTGGTTTAACCCAATTAAAAGCTCGAGGTATTTCTTTGCATGGCCAAACCCGAGAATATTTTTATGTGCCTCTTCGGTAACTAGAGGTGACAATACTTCATAGTACTGGGAGAGGCATCACGTTCCTAAGCATGTGTTATGCATATGTAGCTTGGAGAGAACCTGGTTTGCCACCTTGACATCTCACTCCATTACCAGATTGGAGAACAGCAGTACTGTTACTGCTCATCTGCAGTAACAGTACTGCTTGCCACCCATTTTGTTAATTTCCAGATATTTCTATCCTCTTGATGAGGAACAAAGAACTAAATGGAAGATGATTGAGATATATGTTGCACTTGTTTCTGCCCAGATACGGATAGGGTTTACAGTATTCTACTGTAAGCAGCTCACTAATTAGCTCCAAATGCCTAATCTGTTGACTGTGGGATCTAGGGCTCTCTAACCTCATTTTCCCAAGTTATTTACACATCAAAACACAAACAATAATAAACAAACAGAAAAAGCAGCTTAGCTGCAGATGGTGGACAGAAAAGACTATTTCTTGCCAGACTCTATTCTTTATCATGAGCCTGTTCTTCCAGCACTTGAATCCAATAATACTTCTCTGTGTTCAAATAAAGAGGGTCTGAAACACAAGGACCGAGGATTCCCTTACAATTTAGCTAGGTATTCACTGGTATCAGTGACTGGGACACTTGGTCATTCTAAGCACATCACTAAGATAAAAGAGGGGCAGACAGCAAGCACAAGCACTGAACACAGCCAACCACACGGCCCGTTAGCTCACACTGACAATTTTGTCCTGCTCCAACAAGCTCTCCCCAGGACAAATCTGCTTGGAAAAGGAGCTAGCCCTAAGCATCATGGGAGCAAGCCAAACGGAGACAGACATTTGGCCAGGAACCAGTACTTGCTCAGCCCACTACTGTTTTTCAGTACCAGCACAGCCTAGCCAGACAAACACTGTACAAACTCCAGGACAGAGCCATAATTTTAGCATCTTCAGGAAAAACAGGGCCAGGACTGGCTCATCTTCCTTGTCTTGGCTTAGTTTAGATACAAGTTAATTTGATGAGTGTAGGCATGTGCTTTAGGATTAACTGTATATGTTCAGTATCGTCCTGTAATCCGTCCTGGAAGTTTGTCTGTGCTAATTCTCTTCAATGTTTGCACTGCTGCCACCACTGACGCTAACAAACCTCAAACACAGCACAGGAGAGGTGGGACTGGCTCTCTTAGCTACTCATCACACATGCTTTCTAAATCAACATTTCTCTATGTACCTGCAGGAACACCAGATGAAGGGCACATCCTCCATAAACATGTTGCCAGGGATGTTCATTATGGGCATCGCATCATGAAGAGCTTTGCATTTTTTTTTTTTTTTTAAGTGGATGCAAGCATCCAAGAGAAAGTCTGAGCTTAGGATACAAGACAATAATTATGAAGCAGACAAGAGCCAAAAATAAATATTCTGTGAGATACTGCACTGTCTGATGCAATGGGAAAATACATACATCCACTGTAACCAGCAGAGAACCTAGCAACATTTGCAAGACTGAACTTGACAGCATTGTAGAGCACCTGAGTAGTAGAGGTTGTACCTTCTCCAGGTCACATCTGCCTTGTAGAGTCTGCCCAGCTCTTCAGTACACCAAGATGATCTTGCTCTGGGGCAGTGAGTGCTAAGGAAAATTGCAAGACAAAAAGCTTGATTCCAGGAAGAAATCACTGATGCTGCTGGCCTGTTTTCTCATCCTTAAGAGCAGTCCCACAAGCTGCTTCAAGGACACTGGGTAAAATAAATATCAACCTCAGGGATCAGAGCTAATTTTAGTCATTTGTAGAAATGACAACAGGCAGGATGTACGCAGACTAGTCACACAGACAGATTTCTCAGCAAGGCAGGCATCCTTCAGTCCTGAATTAACAGCTTAACTATCCTGACCACAGTTAAATCATTCTAATTACCCAAGTGCTTCTCAGACATCCTTACTCACCTCCAGAGAAGAGGAAAACAAAGGCCAATGATAGGTGTTAAATCAGTACCTTCCCCACAAAGGAAGGATTTCTGCTTTTCCATTTTAATCTTAAGGGAACAGTGGATCCATGATACATCCCCCAGTATAAAGAACAGCTTTCTCAGGACACCAGAGGCAGCTACAATATTTAATGTTAAAGCTTATTGATAAAAAAAAAAAATAAATACAGCATAGAACAAACAGGATCATGCAACCACAGCATACTTGGGTCTTCTGAAAGTCACAGCATGATAGTATGGAAACTGCTAGAATAGGATTAGGGAGCTTTTTGTTGGTTTCTAATACCAGTGTTAATGAGCTCTTGAACTGAACATCATGGGTCAAAGTTAATCTTCAACACTTTTCAATTCCAACCCACTCCAGAGAATTGAATGATTACTCAAAGCTCTTCGGTTGTGCTCATCCTGCTGTCTCACCAGTAGGTTTTACTCCAGGTGTATTGTCCAAACACATTTTAATTGGGGGGAAGATAATGTGACCTGCATAGAAGTCGACATTCATCCTTTGAAATAGACATACTTAAAGTCAGACTGATCTTCCCAGCAGATCTAACTGAGCAAGACCAGGATTGACATTGATGAAACTGCAACAGTTTAAATATTTCCTGAACAAAAAACACAAGAAAAAACCAACCACAAACCCAAAACACAAAAAACCCCACAAAAAAAAAACCTACAAGTGGGATGGTCCAGAATTGAGACTGCCTCTGTTTAATCTTCATATTGGATTCCCCTTTATTTCTTTTCCAGTTTTCCATTTCTATTTCCTTTCCATCTTCAAGAAATCTGGTTCTGTTTCTTTCAAACATCACACAAGGCTGTGAGTTTTATAGGTCTTACTTTTTCTGTATAGCAAAGGCAGCACATCAGTGGAAACTTCAAGCTTCTTTTTGGGTTGCTTTCATCTTCCTTCTTATAAATCCATATTCCTGTATACTTGATCATTTTCAGCACATCTTTTTTAAGTGCTCTTAAGATGGTTTGCATCTGCATTTAAGCACTTCATCTTTTACAGCAGCGTTATTTCACCTTCATTACCACAATATGACCAACTGAAGCATCTCTTATACCTTGATGTCAAGTATCAGCTGCAGAGGAAATACCACATGAGCAGTAGGCCAGAGTTAAGTGCAGTGACTTACATAAAATGAGAGAGGATATGTCACCCAGTTTTTACTTTGCAAGAGTCAGGGCTCACTTGGAGCGAGAAAATGTCTTGCTGCTTTTGTCTAAGTAAGACAAATACAGCAAAAGGGAGCGAGAACAGAACAGGAACATTCAAAATGCCATTATTACCCACAGATCTCAGATGAGACCACTTCAAGATAGGTTTCTTCCATCTCACAAATTAAAGTTTAATCCATCTTGCATAAACTTAGCAGCATTTGCACTGCAGCATAACGCGATTCTTCACCTTAACTACTTAGCTTTTTTTTCATTTTCCCTTTTTATCCTTGAGCCTAAAGGAACATTTAAGTCACTAGCTCAGTTGCAAATCGACAAAACAAGAAAGCAGACAAAACACTGTCATCTTCAGACACTGTAGTTTAAAAAATAGTATTGGGAAAATTTTTATGCCAAAGAAAGCTTCAGGGAAGTTAAATGCAACTATTTTCTGCCTTGCAGCTAGGTAGACTCTAAAAAAGTACAACAGAACAGAAATTCGGCCTCTAGGAAGACAACACATTGTAAAACATTTAGTAATTTCAGACCTGGCCACCTCCCACTCTGTTAGATACATCAGATCTGTTGGCCCAGGAACAGAAACATGACTGTGGTTATAAACTGTTCATAAGATCAAAACTCACCTCTTTCCCATTACTACTGTGACACAACCATGCAAACACTTTCAAACTGCTCTAACACTAGGAAAACAGTTCTGCATGTGAGATATAGATTACTGCTTCCAAAATACTCAACAGTACAGAAATTGCAGTTCAGTAAGCACTATCACTTGAGTAGAGTAAGGCTTATAAACATGGGGTTTCAGGAAACCTTATGTTCAGCCTGAAACACCATAAACAAGTGGTACATCTGGGATATCTGATCACATGTCATTACAGTAAACCCCAAAATAGATTAATTTACTTGACTATGAAGTATTTGGAGCAAGAGACCAAGAACTGCATAGGCTAGACTGAAACTGAACGCTCCCCTCCTTTAAAGGATATTTACTTTGAAACAAGTTAGTCATTAGCATTACCTCCATTTTGGAGAAATACAAAGGTTTGCATTGCTAAGAGGATTTACCATCTGCAACAGGGAGGAGGCAGGGGGAAGAAAAAGTCTTACACATTGAAGGAAGTGAAACTTCCGAAGCTAAGATAAGCCTTGTGACACACACACTGGTATAATCAGGTTTTAAAATTAAAGTAAGAGACTTGTTAGCTGGTACTTACTAAGCCTGCTGAATTGCACGTTAATGTCAAGTGTTAAGCATATTCTTGCTTGGAAACACAATGTCCTGTGAAGATGATTCCCTTAGGAAACAGTAAACACTGAAGGTTCCAAACTCTAATAGTAAGAGAATGCCTTAAACTTACCTTGCCATTTAGATGAGTTGAATATAGTTCTTTACATCTTGACCAGCATGACCAACCTGACTACTTTGGACAGGGGTTGTATTTAAGAGTACTCAAGGTAGCTTTTTGTTTGTTATTTAAAAACACTAGCTAATGAATAACTGGGGGCACAAGACAGCATAGCAACTCAGGGTAAGATAGTCCTGTCTCATGCACACACCCCGCTTCCTACCAAGTGAGGTTTCTCTAGACTGCAGAGCAGACATGTTGAGCAGTGCTGTACTTGCTGGAAAGGTCATCTCACAGCTATGCCTTAAGACTACTCAATACCACAAGCATGACACAACAGTCATCTAGCTCAACTCCACTGCTCCAGTACCTCAGTTTTTAGCATTGTTCTCTATTGCAGTTTGTCCACCAGTGTTTGAAGCGTTCCTAAGGCTCTGCCAGCCACAATCTCCCCTTCTTCTAGCTCTCTGCAGAGCAATCCTCCTATTCACCTCCATGAAGGAAAGCTTGTCTCTTGGTCAACATTGATGTCTCCTACACACAAATTCAGTGTTCACAGACCATGTGCATCTGGATGTTTTTGCTGTGATAGAGCAAAAAAGTTGCAGAAAATCAGTTCTGTTCATAACCACATGATTTCGTCTCAGAAGAGGAATAACCAGATAAGATACTGCAGCCAGTCACCTGTGTCTATGGGGATGTCAGGTTGTTTTGGTTCAATCCACACTATCCACTCCAGCTACCTTAAAAGCCCTTTTCTGTAGAAAACCATAATCCTTTCCACTCACTGTCACTGCAGATATTAACTAGAGTCAGAAAAATTCACAGAGGAACAAGATAATAAGATATTTATTAAAAGTGCTGTCAGTTTATAAAGAGCTGTAGTGTAATACCCCCTTTTTAAAGGGGTATCCAATTTAAAAATGCTAGCTAAAAACTATTCTGATCACTATGGTTACAGACACATGACCTCTATAAAATGTTATGGGACTGACTGGGACAACGTAATCTTCAAGTCCAGGATCCAGTCTCTATTGTAGAGGAAGAACTGCTGGGGGCTCCAGAAGAGACACCTGCAGGTACCTGGAATAAAAATTTAATCACTACAGATAGTAGTTTAGCTAACAAATTTAAAGATACCACGTTACACTGGGATGAAAATTGACGCTGGGGAAGGAAAGAACCACCCTGCAACATTACAGAACTGTTATTCACTACTGCTGTATGCTTATGTATGAACTACTCTTCTGATAGAAGGTTTTCCCCTAAAGAGTCTGAGACAGAGGCTTCTGTTTCAGGAACAGAAGCTGACCTCTAGGAGAAGTTAGTCAGCTACAGAAGCTGTAGCCCAAGGTGCTAAGCCAGAGTTATCCTGTGCTTATAGCCTCCAAGTTACAAAACATTGTCTTCCTGGTTACTCACTTTGAGTGCTTATACTTCTCCTTAATTGCTTGCAGTTGGCAATGGGGAGCATCAAGGCATGCTTTATGCAGATCAGTCAGGCAAGGCACTATCTCACTTAATGAATACCCTGTGAATGCAGCAAGTGTTTCCGGCTGGCCAGACGAGAAAACACAGTGTTATTTCATTGTAGGCATCGTCCATCTAGGAGATACATTTTCTACAAAAGCAGAAACCATTTTCACTGCATCAGTGCTCACACTAGATTTTTTAGGCTTGAAAAGGATTCAAGTGTATCCCGCCACCAGTTTCACTCTAGGTCTTCCTTGGTGTCAGATCTGACCAGAAGCTCCTTCTGCTCTAAGCATGTGGAATTCATTACATCTCTTCTGGGTCCCATTCTCTGCCAAAGCTGTTACTCTAACACTCAGCTGAGAGGCCTATCAAGGCCTGCATTAAAGCTGCCACTCGGTGCAATCACTCCACTCAAGTGGATACATTCAGGTCTTCCCTCCCACCTAGAAAGCTCCTGAATGGTATTTGGGGGAGAAGTTCTAGAGGTTAAAGACTAACAAGGTCTTAGGTAAAGACTTGATGTAATTGAGCAAGACAGCAAGGTCTCTCATTTCAGAAATGAGATGATATTTCAGGTTGATTTAACATTAATTTATAGTTCCATTAGATCAGGAAAAGCTACTCATCCTAGGATTTCAGCCTTCATAACATACTTTGAAGCTACTCCTTCTGCTTTTCAGCCTAATTCTAATGATAACACAAAATGCTTGAGCTACTCATTAACGTACAGTTAATTCTTACCCAGAAAGACCTGTTCACCGTATAGTTTGCTAGACAGTAGGCTGCTGCAGCAGTTTGCGAAGGAAGGTACTTCAGAAATGGATCAGCTTCAAGCAGACTCAGTTCTGCAAGATACTGAACAAAAAACCCACAGGTCTTTCAAACAGCATGAGCCTAGCTGGTACAATCTGTTCAATACAGAAAACACCGGAAATTGTCAGTGGTCTCAGTTTCATGTAAAAAGCATGAGTTGTACATCAGATGGGTAGAAATAGCATCCTAGTCCTGCCAATCTTACAGAGGAACCTTTAGCATGTTTCAGAGGAGACAAAGACTACACTTTGTCAAAGCCTAAATAACCTACACTTATATGAGGTTCTGTCCCATCAACAGCTCTGATGTAAATCTACAGGTAAGATACTTAGAAAATTCATGTTCCTATCCTCAAAGGCTTTTGTTCATACAGGTTGATCTCACTTGGAGATCAGGGATAAATGGACAGCTCTAAGAAATAGAATGTGAGCTCTGTTCGAGCAAAGCCACTGTACAATCCTGTATCCCTTGCAGGTAAGCAGCAGGTCAGATATGTGCCATAGGCTTGGCTTAATCAGTTTCCAAGCAGGGTTGCCTATGCAGCTAAACAGGTATATATACTGTGTCATTGTGTAGCAATAGGTAGTACCACCATGTCCAGGGCAGACTTGCTATGTAGACACTCTTCAAAAAACAACCCGATTTCTACCACCCAGCTGCTTAGTCAATGCATTACTCCCAACCAGACAGATAGAAATCTTGAGTTTGGTTAATGAGACATTTATCCACCAGTCTCACAAGCCTTCTACTGAAGGTAGTAGGCTATAAAACATCCAGTTTTAGACACACTGCAGTCTTAGATAAGACTTGGCATGAGAAAAAGAGCATCTTCTCATAGAGCATAGTATAGTAGCACAACCTGTATTTAACGAAGTTATCTGAGCAGACAAGTGGTTCTGCTTTTAGGATCACTTCTCCTCCCACAGTCCTAAAAGGAGAATAACTCATACCCTTGCAAAGTTCTCTGTCTTCATACAGACTCCATGTCTCTGAATATACTGAAGGAGGAACTGGTTGATGGTTGGGGCTGTTAGGTCAAAACCCAACACTTTGAGAAGCAGGTGTTCCATTCTTAGCAGCTGCCTCTTTGTGTAGGTATCATCCGTTATATATACAAATTCATCCACTTCTGGTGGGTAAATCTCTTCATACTTCCTGTAAAAGGAATATAGAAGACATTGGCCAGCTTGAAAGTTATGGTAAGACAAAGCTTTCTGCTCGACCCATACCAGGATGAGCACATGACACTACTAAAATTTGTGTAGAGCTCTTATTTTAGTCCTTCCTCCAGCCTAGTTTAATTTAATTTCAAATTTGGGCAAAAATGTTTAGAGCAACTCCAAGTCACCAGTCTAGATAGAAACATACTACACTGCTAGTTCTTTACTAGTAGCAAGATCTCAGAGTGTACTTCAGTAACAGTGAGCTCCAGACAAATCCCCATGTACAGGCTGTGTTGGGTAACCTGTCTACTTAAAGCAGTTGCAGGCTAGTTGCAGCTTGCAGCTGTGAACCTACTTTAGCCTTTCAGAGTAGCAGCCTAACATAGCAGTGGTTTTGCTACTGCTGTTATGCTTACAAGTTTTCCCCACTACAATTCCTCACATCACAAACACGAAAAGTTTAATTTTGCTAGCACCAAAGTCTGCAAAGCTGCTAATCTTGAGACATCCTGAGAAGCTATCTACCACTGCAAGCTTTAGTCCTTCAAATTAAACTGAAGACTCATTTAAAAAAAAAAAAAAAAAAAAAAAAGTTTTAGCTCCCAGATAAGGAGATAAACTTACGCAGCCAGAAGAATTGCTGCTGTTCCTACAAGCTGCAGCTTCCCTCTGAGAACAGACATGCAGGAAAGAAACCTGTCCAGGAAGTTCACCGCTAAGTACAGAGTCTCTGTGCGAAGTTTATATTCTTCCCCAACTTCCACCAGCCAGTCTACCAAGATGGCACGCATTCCTGTTGTGATATCTGGTTGTTTCTTCATGTAGTAGGGCTTGGGCCTGAATCGTACCTGTGGGGAGAGAGAGTTGGGGAATCAGGATGCTCACCCTGAAAAGAGCCATTGATGGCTGAGCTGATTAACATTCTTCATACTTATACCAAGAGGAACACGAGTTGTTACATTATTAATAAGTCATTACTACTAACCACAATTGTAGTGCCAATAGCATTAACTAGTAGCATCGCTAGAAAGTAGTATTCCTACACTGAAAAGATAAGGGCTACTGTTTTAGTAGCAGAATAGTAAAAGAACTTCTGAACTGTGGAAAGTCTTTGCCATCAAGCACATACAAGCCATTCAGAGGGACCTGGGAATGAACAAACCACATTTCCCCCCCACCCCTTCTTACTGGGAGAATGCCCTCTAATGCTCTGATACAGAAAGGTAGGAAAAAAACACTATAGCAAAAGAGATGTCAGTGACAGCTGACACATCTGACTGCTTTAGTACTTTTGCAGCATTCAACTCCCAACTGCAAGAATGATTTCTCCATCCCAAGGAGTCAAGAGAAGGTAGAGTAGGGATTTTCAGGGAAAAGAGTAATCATGAAAAATCTCATCACTGTCTACATGCTTCAGAGATGGCTTTTGCTGCTTGCTTTCTCTCCTTCGTAGTTCAGCCTTGGGTTATCCTGGGGCAGCTGTACCTCTTTCCAGTATTGTAGTCCATCACAGAGACCACAAATACCTATAAGCTTGTTCCAAGGTACTCACTTCAGCCTCTCGGAGGTACTGATGAATGTCTTCTGCATACTCTCCCACAGTCAGAGTTACAGGATCTACCATGTGATCCTCAGGCTGGGACTGGAAGGACGTATCCACTACCATAGGAGATCCTAACAGGTAAAAGGAAGCAGCAAAGACATTTGTATAATTAGCCTCTTCACCTTCTCCCGCCATGTCTAGAAAGTAAGTTATTTGCCTCATCTAGACACATTCCAAGTTACTTTGAAGTGTTATTTATTGTAATACAAGCTACTTGCTAGGTTATCAGCATCACAATTCAGAACCACCCTACATGTGCTGTGGGTACCATCGGAGTTGTAACAGGAGCTACCTGTACTCAGATCCAGCAGCAGGTGGATACTGGATGTCATTGCACTAGTATCCAGTTCACACAGGCTTGATTCCACCTCTTCAGCCACTTGGCAGCTGTAGTTTTCTTTTTCTTCTGGTTCATCCTCATAGATAGCAAATGCTTGCTTTGACACAGCATTGACCATTTGCTTGGGTAATTCATCTTTTCCAGATGAAGGGACAGTGTTTTCACAGCCAGAGAAGCGTCTGGTAACAGTAACACCCTGAAACAGAACACACAGGCTGTGGGAATGCAACTCAGGAAGAAAACAACAGTAAGTATCATTTGTTTTAGTAGAGAGAAAGCACTCTCCTTGCCTAAGGAATCACTAATACAAGCCTGCTGGAAAAAACACCAGCTACAGCTGGTGCCTCAGAAATACCCCTTGTTGCTGTCTTGATGCAATAAACTCCTCATCAAAAGAACGAGGTGTAGTGAAAGTCAGGAACCAAGGGAGCAACCTCATCTCCAGTGCCCACCGCCAAGGTGAGAGCGGCAAAGGTGCTGCTCAGTTCCTAAGGGGATGGCAAGTGCAGGATCTGCTCCACATTCTGTTCTGGCAAGGAGCAGCTGCTTTCCAGTGCAGCAGGTTAAAGAAACAAAATGAAGTGCTCAGGCACTGTCACAGGTTTGTGAAGGGCTTCACCTGCAAGAAGGTATTTTATGCTGAGTTACAAACCCAAATTTGAACTTTTGAGCTCAAGCACCACCTCTAGGACTATGGTGTGTGACCAGGCTGCAATCCTTCACACCATCTGCTGTCAGTAAGCCAGCAACTGAGTTAGGGGCTTTGCACTGCCACAGTCATGAAGAGCTCACATACATATAACAGCAGCTATTTTAGGTCGTGTAAATCATCACTGTAACACTTCCTCTGCCACACCAGCAGACCCCAAGAGGGCTCCAGGAACAGAAATGCAGGCAGACACCCTGCTATGAGTTTTAGCTTCTTGAAGACTCTGGCATGCTGAAAGGAGCATGGCCAGCCACACGGCAAAAGGACGTTTGGGTAAGCATCAGTAAATGAACCTTTCTTGAGCCATCCCCAGCACTTTTAGAGGGTATGCACCCACATAAAGCTTCACCACGTCTCCCTTCCTTCCAGGGTGGATTATTTGTTCAAAGTATTTCCACGGGGAAGCGACTGCAGATGAGGACCGAGCAGTTACTAGCGGGTTTCTCAGAAAACTCACGTTCATCAGCTGGAGCCGGACGCAGCTCCTTACCCGGCCGTCCCGGGCAGCCTCGAAAGA